>NW_006238975.1:1291433-1334485 GCF_000226075.1 Solanum tuberosum
GTAAAATCACGGCAACAAGAGGATCCTAACTTAGAGCATCTCCGAGCCAAGGCCCATCATCACCAGTCTTTAGCATTTGATATAGCAGGATATGGAGTCCTTATATATAGCAGTCGGTTGTGTGTTCTAAAAGTTGCAGGGTTTTGACATCGAATTATGGAAGAGGCACATCATTCCCGTTATTCTATTCACCCTGGTTCGACGAAGATGTACCATGATATTAAGGAGATTTATTGGTGGAACGGGATGAAGAAGGACGTTGTTGAGTTTGTGGCACAGTGTCCTAACTGCCAACAGGTGAAGGTTGAGCACCAAAAACCCGGTGGGCTAGTTCAGGAGATAGCCATACCTTTATGGAAGTGGGAAGCAATTAATATGGATTTTATTATAGGGTTACCTCGAACGCGTCGCAACTTTGACTCTATTTGGGTAATTGTTGATAGACTAACAAAATCAGCCCACTTCTTACCGGTCAGGGCTACTTTTAAGGCCCAAGACTATGAAGGTCTCTATATTAGAGAGATTGTTAGGCTACACGGTGTCCCAGTATCTATTATCTCTGATAGAGGAGCACAATTTACCGCCAATTTCTTGAAGTCCTTCCAGAAAGGACTGGGGACACAGGTTAATATTAGTACAACCTTTCACCCTTAGATAGATGGTCAGGCTGAGCGCACAATTTTGACACTCGAAGATATGTTACGAGCGTGCACGCTGGACTTCAAAGGAAGTTGGAATGATGACTTGCCTCTTATTGAGTTTGCATACAATAATAGTTATTAGATAGATGGTCAGGCTGAGCGCACAATTTTGACACTCGAAGATATGTTACGAGCGTGCACGCTGGACTTCAAAGGAAGTTGGAATGATGACTTGCCTCTTATTGAGTTTGCATACAATAATAGTTATCATTCCAGCATCCGGATGGCACCTTATGAGGCTTTGTATGGGCAAAAATGTAGATGCCCCATTGGATGGTTCGAGGTAGGTGAGTCAGGGTTGATGGGACCCGATTTAGTACATCAGACTCATTCGGGAGAGGTTGCTAACAGATCAAAGCCGACAGAAGTCATACTTAGATATACGATGAAGGGACTTAGAATTTTGTGTCGATGACTGGGTATTCTTAAAAGTCTCTCCTATAAAGGGTGTTATGAGATTTGGCAAAAAAGGCAAGCTTAGTCCAAGATTCAGTAGGCCATACCGGATCGTTCGTAGGGTAGGACGAGTGGCCTATGAGCTAGAATTGCCTTCGGGGCTAGAATCTGTTCATCGAGTTTTCCATGTATCGATGCTAGGGAAGTGCACAGGAGACCCTTCTCGGGTTGTCCCAGTTGAGGATGTTCATATCACGAAGGAGTTGTCCTACAAGGAAACTCAAATTACCATATTAGATCGGCAGGTCCGTAAATTGAGGACCACAGAGGTGGCTTCTATTAAAGTATTGTGGAGAAACAAGAATAGAGAAGAGGTGACCTAGGAAGCTGACGATGGCATGAGGTCCAAATATCCTAACTTGTTTCATACCCAGGGTGATAGCATATCAGTTTATATTAGTGTAGTGAGGTTAGATACCTATCTAATTTTTTTATATATTGTTGCTTACAATTATTGTTGTTGTCGTTGTATATTTGCTCGCACTGTTAATGCGCAACTATAGTGCTCAGTTATTTATGTCATGCTCTGAGACGCCTAATTTAGAATTTCTGCATTCCAGGTTCCTGGATAGTCACATTTAAAAAGGATACTCTACCTAAATTTTGGCAATTCCGAAGGACGTAGCCGTGTGACTTAAATTTTTCATTCGAGGACGAATGTTTCTAAGGGGCAAAGGATGTAACACCTCGACTTTTTGAAATGTCTAAATTGACTCGTATCTTCGTGGAAAAACCAGGAGGGTGGGTAATAAATTAAGAATGATGTTTTATGTGATATTTTAACTGTTCAAGGGTTGTATCTCAAGTTTGTAAATTAGGTAAGTGGAAAAATAAAAGTTGGTGAAAATTACCGTAAATTCCTTTTTAAAGATTTGTCTGATATTTGGGTAAAATGTCTTGGAAATTTTCTCCCAATCTATAAAGATTTATGGTTCCCAAGACCAATGAAATTGAAGGTCTACGAGTCTAGTGTCCAACGCATCAACCCGTTTGTTCATACGACTTTCGAATGGAGAGATATTCACGTTTTTGCAAGACTGCACAAGCAGACAGGTGAGGTGGGTCCCCTTGATCGGTGGAACATTATATATATCATCTTCTTCGACTTTTCTTCATTTTTCCTTCATTTTTCTTAGTGAATAACCAGAAAACTCACAAAACCCATTTCTAGGATCAGCCAAGTTACAGATTTTTGTGACTTAAGTCCTTGACAAAAGTTGTTCTACGCGTTGACCTCGTCAATATGGTATAATTTGTTTTATCGATTTCCTAGCATATCGTACTTTGGTGTGTGGAAAGCAAGGGTTTGGGCATATTTTAAAGTTTTGAGGTGTATTACGAACATAAAATCAAGGTAAGACCCTTAAAATTCTTCCATCGACTCTAACTTTGATAAGTCGCAAATTACAATTTTCTATGGGAATACATATGTTTTAGCGGATTATCGTGTTATCCTCTATTCTTTTGTGTTGATTAGGGTCCTGCCTTGTTGTAGTATCGAGTGGGGCTGTGAGTATAGTCATTAGGCCACGTGAATTCAGCGAAAAAGGTATTTTAAGGCTATTCCCTACTTACGGCATGTTTCCTTAAAGCTTAGGAGCAATGTAATTGGGTTTTTATCCTTGTTATACTTGTAGCCATTATTGTTGATTGTTGGCTGCTCGAGTTGATATAGTCCCTCCTTGTTGGGATTCTTATTCAGTTAGTAGCATCCCTATGTTGGACACGACTCAGAGGCTATTTTTTATAGGTTGCTTATAAATAAATTGCTCGCTTTTAGCGATTGGATTGTTATTGTTGCCCTTGGGACTATTGTGGTTAGCTGCAGGAATGTGATCTACGCCTAGAAGGGCTATGTTCTGTATATGGGGCTATATGGATCCCTAAGAGGGCTATGAGTTGCCTATGGGTCTATATTGATACCTACAAGGGCTATGAGTTGCCTATGGGTCTATATTGATGCCTACAAGGGCTATGAGTTGCCAACAGGGTGATATTGACGCCTAAGAAGGCTATGTGCTTCCTACAGGGTCATGTTGTTTCCTAAGAGGGCTATGAGTTGTCAATAAGCTATGTTGATGCCTAAGAGAGATATGTGCTGCCTACGGGGCTATATTAATGCCTAAGAGGGTTATGTGACTACCTACGGGGATAGAGGACTACCAATAGGGGTATATAGACTTATTGGCACCTTCCAGGCTTATGGGGGACTGAGTAGGTGGTTTTGTATGCTGTTTGTGCCAACCGAGCTTATGGGGGTTTGGTTAGGTTGTTATTTTATTATTTTTGATAAGTTAAGATTTAGGAGCAGGTCGGTACACTTATCGTATCCTTGATCTATTTATCAGAATATTCCAGTATATTAGGATACCTGCTTATAGACTATTGCCTTCCATACTTTGTACATTGTTTCATATTGTCGCCCCATTGACTGGGGGCGCTGCATTCATGCATGCAGGTCCCGACAAATGACCCAGTAGACCTCCTCAGCAGCAGGATTGACTTTTATCCGGTTGGCTAGCCCTTTTCCTCTAGAGCTTCCAGAGATTGGAGGTTTGTTAGCTTTTGTTGTATATATTTTTATGGGTAGGCTGGGACCCTGTCCCGCCAATATGTACTACTCTTAGAGGCTTACAGACTAGTGTGTGGGGTGTGTTTCTATGTATGGCCATGCTGACCTAGTTTGTTGGTTTGCTGAAGCTTGTGAGCTGTTTGATGTATTTTCTTGATATATGCATGCTTTCAGTTTTGGTATAGAGATCATGGTGGCCTCGACGGGCCAATCAGGAATTCTGTGCTAGTTGGGTATTTCTTTATATGTACTCTTGGGAGTAGCTGTTTCGTTTATAGATCTGTTGACAGGGGCCTTGCCGGCCGAAGGCTTAGTTTTAAGCTGAGATATACTTGTTTTTTTCTTGATTGCGTGTGGCTGCGATGCGCTAGTAGAAAATGGTTCAGCAGGGTCGGCTCGTGCCTGAGTTTTGGCATTAGGAGCCAGTTGCCCCCCTTGAGTTTGGGGCGTGACAAGTACACTTTGGTTGTGTACTAATACTGCACTAGCTCTTGCTTTGTTGATTACAGAGCATCTTTAGGTGGCTACTAACATACCTCATTTAGAAGACTAGTGATTGATTCAAATTCAAGGGTGAGCCTGTTTTTCCAGGCTGCCATGAGTTCTCGTTATGTTTAGTCCATTTCTATTCGGACTTAGACTAGTATATTAGATCTTCTTATGTTTAGTTTGGGGCTGCACCCATTTTTTTAGACTTGTCGTTAGTAGATGTTTTGGTACATTGATTTTCAGGTTCTAGGCATTATTTCCGCAATTCTTTTGTTAGACTTTTGGAGTTTATGGGAACTCCTTCCCTTAGTTCTGCATTTAAACCTGCTTCCATATCTTTAAATGTATTTAGTTGTTTAGTTCTTGAGTTAGCTAATTAGTATTAATGGTTCTCCCACCGGAGGGTTAGTGTGGGTGCCAATCACGACGGTGGGGGTCGTGACAATTTAGAACTCGAATATGTATAAACATTGCAAATCAAATACGACTTTCTAATTTTTGATTTATAACATTAGATTTCTAACAATATGTAAGAAATAATTATAATATTATTTAAAAATAAAACAATCAAATACGGAAAAAAAAATCCTAATATAATTAATTAACAAAATATTTTTCCATAAATATAATAATTTGTGATTGATAAGGTATATCAATCAATTGATTTTCTTTCTATTAGTTGATTTTTATTTTTGTTGTTATCCTTCTTCCTATTTCTTTCTTCCACGTTATTCTCAATCAGTTGGTAAAGATTTTTAAAATTTCATCACTAAAAAGTAAAAGAGTTTTTCCAAATCTTGATTGAACATGTAATTTTTTTCTGATTCAATCAATTTATTATTTATTTATCTTTTGCTTTTTTTATAAGTTTTTTGCTTTGATCTTGTCTTTTATTTTCTTAATCTGAAATTTGATTTTTTAGAAATAAGGATTATGTTTTTTTGAAAATTTAATTTCGTTTTTACTTTTTTTTATTATGATCTGGAAATTTATTTTTGAGAAATAAAAAATTATTTTTCTGAAATTTTGATTTCATTTTCGGTGTGCTATAGGGAGTAAGTTGTGTAGTGAAATAAGGAAGGGATAAACATAAGTTTGGGAGTTAAGATTTATGTATCAAACGTTTGGGGTTTGGGAGTAAAATAAGAAATTTTGGAAAATTTTAAAACTGGTAGGGAATAATGGAAATTATGAAAAAAAAAGTGTATATAGGTAATTTATCCTTAATGTAATACATTTTATGAATATGTGGTCCCTTATGTTTCTTCAAATTTATTGTCAAGTGACAATATAATAATAATTTATACGCTCTATAAAATTCCTTCAGTATTTATAAATACTATTAATTTGAATTGTTGGTTGGGAAATGAAGATTCATTTTTTTTGAAAGATGCCCAAAATGGGCTTTTTATTAAAGATAAACGGTAAGAAAATTACGAAGTTCTAGGCCCAAAAAGCCTGAACTACACTAGTGTAAATCAGAGACGGAAAGAAAAGGCAAAGCGACAAGATAAAATCCTTAGCTTGACCTTCATTTTTCTTCCAGGTGTGCGCCGGTGTCGTGACCATCTCTACACCCAAAAACGCACCTCCGGCCACCAGTATCACTACGACGACCTTCCATGTTCGGCTTGTAATCATCTAGATGTCAAAAATTCTCGCTGACATCATGATTCATCACCATTGAAGACTTCTTCAACATGAATGTGACATAGCTATACTTAGAACAAAGGTGTGAATTCGTTTGAATCATTTTCCATACATTCCTCATTTCCCCATCATTACAACTCTCAGATTTTCCTCTTAATAGATTGAACCCCAATGGAGTTGATACCAAATAAGGTATTGAGATATTTTGATATTGAATGTATCCTTATGCTTCCACAATTGTTGTTTGTATATTTAGCTTCCTTGATTCTACTCACCTGAAGCCTACATCCAGTATTTTTGACTATTTTTATTCTTATTTTTGGCATATTGTTCTTTTCCAATTGAATAATTATTTAGACATAACTCCCCCATGTTTAATCACATTCCTCCTTTTCCAAATCTGCAATATTATAAAGGCAGGGACTGCTTTAATAATAAGCTTCAATTTATTAGTACAATCAACCTTCCATTTCTCCTCCAAGACTTGCTTAATCTGCATTAACTGGCATTGTACTCATGCAACTTCATTAAACCACTTCCAAATATGATTAGAATCATGTCAATTAATAAATAGATGTACAAAGTATTCTTGTATATTGTTGTTACAACGACAACATTTTACAAAATCAACAATGCCTCTTCTGATCAAAATTTCCCCAATAGGAATTCTTCTAAACCACATCCTTCATAATAGGAAGGATACCTTATAGGGTAATCCTTTCATCCATATGTTAGATATATTCTCTATAGGCTCCCTCATGTATCTGCACAAATCCCATGTTGTTCCTACCTTGAATTGTCCAAGTCCACTAGGCATCCACCAAGGTTTATCTCTACCCTAAGTAAGTACCTAATTTCCCATGACACTGTCAATGTGATTGCATACTTCCTCATCAAAATTAGCATGTAACACGGCATGATTCCATTCATCTTCATTGACCAATTGCATGAAAAATTTCACTTTACTATGATCCTACTCAACATCCATATGAAAATACAAATCCCCAACTGTGTCCAATTATCAAACCATACACTAGCATGTCCCTTCTTCGGTTTCCACCATATCTCTTGATCAAAGAAATCTCTTGCCAGCAACATATGTTTCCATACTTGTGATCCCCCTTTTCATTCTACTATTAGTGGTATTTGTCTGTTGCAATACTTGTTCCACATATAATTATACTACATTGTATTAGTAGTCCTGAATTTCCACCATAGTTTAGCAAATAAAGCCTTAGAAATATCAAACAGTGATCTAAATCCCAAACCTCTTTCTTCTTTTGGTACACAAATATCATTCCATGTAATCCAGTGGGTAGCTCTACCCACTTCCTTGAAATTCCATAATAATTTAACAAAAATTCTATGAATATCATATATTACACATTTAGGAGGATTAATGATAGATAATAGGTATATAGGAATAGTATGTAAGACATTGCTGATTAAAATAAATTTACCCCCAAAAGACAATAGGTTTCCTTTCCATAGCTACAACTTGCTTTGAATCTTTTTTATCAGAGAAATGCACCTTCTTTTTCTTATGATGGCCAATAGGGAAACCCAAATACTTCAAGGGAAAGCTTCATTTTGTACAATCAGTGACCTCTGATACGCTCAAATTACACCTCCCTAAAGAAGTATAAGCGGTCGTTCCCAAATAAAGAACCTAATTGAGGTTAGGATCGATCCCACGAGTAATATGGTCTAGACTTAGGCTACTTCCAACCCGTTTGGTATACATTCTGAAACCTCTATTAGGTGCTCGGGATTCAATCAGAAGTCTCTTCATACAAATAAAATATGCTACCCCTTCAAAATTCATCATTATAGACTGAACTGAGTAGTCAAAACTTCAAACTAAGGTCATCTCAATAATAAGTGTGTACATGCTCAAGCTTCATTTTAAGTAAAATCACACAAGGGGGCTTGAAATTCACTTGGAAGCCTCGGGATCCATATTAAAGATCCCTCTAGACCGAACTCGATGTTCTGGAACTAATGGAATTGTCATAGTTTATCTGAGGCTATCTTCCTAAAATTTTGACCAAAGTCAACCGTTAAAATTTGAAGCTCCAAAACATGAAAACTTACACAGAATCTAAATAAACGACCATGTGACAAAACTGTCAGTCCCAGTTAGTCATAAAATATTAGGGGTTGCTAATGAAATGCACTAAACAACAAAAAGAAGACATTAGTACATAAATGACCTGGAGGGTCATTACATAAACAAAACTTTTATTTCTGTTACTATTATATGTAGGGTTTCTCCGCTATAGAGGGAGTCAAATTCAAATACATTAATTAACCTTCTTATAAAGTGTGTTTCATTCCTCAAAAATTTCTTCCTCTTATTTCATGAAGCTTAATCTTTTAATGTATGTCATAGTGATTCATGTATCTATTGCAATTTCTTTTTCTATTTTGGTGACTTTTTTTAACTCTGTTAAAAATTCTAGCAAGGATGATTGAAAATTGATCTTTTATTTTGTCCCTTTGTACATGTTTCTTAAAATACTTCTTTGGAAAATTGCTTGTGGTTTGTGCTATATTTGATAGCACACAACAACAAATATGTGATAACTAATAAAGAACAATTGATGAAGTTTGTTAAAAGAACCAAACAAATTGCTCTCTTCCTTGTCAAAGTTAGTATATTATTTTGATTGTTTTATCTTAGGTACAAACATTTTTTATGTCATTGCACTCTTCCTGGAATATTACTCCACTGTGCCAATTTATGTGACTTATTTTCCTTTTTAGTCAGTCCAAAAAAGAATGACACATTTCTATCTTAAGAAACAATTTAACTATTAAATGTTTATTTTACCCTTAATGAAATGATTTACAGCCACATAAGTTTCTATCATTCATTTTGGACCATAAGTTTTAAAAGTCTTCATTTTTTTCTTAAATTCTGTACCAAGTCAAATTACCTCACATAAAATGGGATGCAGGAAGTAGTATAGAGACAATTAGTCCACTTTATTGATCTCAAGTTTACTAATTTTCCATATTTCTTTCTCGCTTGTTTTTGGACATAATAAGAGATCAAGTTTTCTTGAAACTAACAGATGTCCAAAATACACTATACCAAAAATATTTTTTATTGGCAATAAATATGCACATTAACAAAGAGTGCTAGAGTCTTTACTGATATTAATTAATTGTCATTAGATTCAATATCCCTATAGACTTTAGGGACATTATAGAGAATACTAAATACCTCTGAAAATACATATTTAGCGACAATTAAGCTATTAATTACCGTTAAAGATTATTTTTGCTGTAGTGATAACTCTTTCTTTTGATAAAGATTTTTTGTTTTTTTGATAAATAAGTGATAACTCTTTCTTTTGGCTTCTTTCAATTAAATTTGTGAACTGTAAACTTGGATACAAACCGAAAGACTATCTTTTTGAAAAATATGTTAAGCAACATGCCTTTTTTTCTTGATTGTTAGGAAAGTAAGGTCGTCTTTATTATTATTTGTGGATATTTGTGACTTCAAGTGCTCACAATATTATGCTATGAGATTTTAATATGTAATGTTTCAGAATTTTGGTTTAAAATATCCAATTGTGAACAGTTCAAAACAGATGCCACCTACTGTTTGGTTGATAATTGCATTAATTCTTTTTAACTGCATACTATTACAATAACAATAACTATGGTTCAATTCTAAATAAGTTGGGGTTGGTGATATAAAACCTAAGCAATAGTAATGAATATTTCGAGACAATGAGGAAAAAACTTTATGATACTAACAATTTTAGGGTCATTAACATATATATGGTACGTCATACTATAATAAAAATGATATTGATGGAGGTTCGTAAGAAAGAAGCCGAAGGTCCTCCATTTGAATTTAGTTAATTATGTTCTTGTATAGACCTGATGTTCCACTTTATTTGGGAGTGCTCTCCATTAACATCTGATGTTGTTCTATATAACTTCTTGAAATTTAGAAAATTTCGTTACTTCTGACCAAAGACTTTTTTCTTATACTTAAAATCTATCTATCACTCATAATTTTTGTATAACAAATAACAAAAACTTTAAAAATATGGCACTTTAAGATTTCTGAGGAATGTTTTGCCTTAAGATAAAATGTTCTTGACAGTATAGTGTATGTATCAAAAATACGAATATTACCGAATGATCATACGTAAGCTTAATTAAATAGTTCAATCCCGTGTGAAGCACGGGTAATTTACCTAGTATATGTATATATATATATATATATATATATATATATATGGGGTCTTAACAGGTATATTGTTTTCACCTATATAAATTATAGAAAATATTCTAGTTGACGTGGGGTTTTATTTCATCCAATAAGAGAAGGAATGACACATAATAAATTTTTAAAATGAATAAATAAAAAATTAAAAAAGAGGGTTGTTAGTTTCCAGAGTATAAATGAGCCAAAAAGGTGATTGAAAGAGTATTTTAAACCAAAAAGACGAGTAGAAGGGTTTTTGTAGACCAAAAGATGGATGAAGGTTATACTTTTCCTATAATTTAGGGGTATTTTTTTTTACCATTTTCCGAATAAAATAAGAGACTTTGAAATCAACAATTAAACAGTGCCTTTTTTATGATTTATTTGATATTTGTTCAATGTCTTAATTTATACTCTCTCTATTTTATATTAAGTGAATTTGTGAGACAATGCACACTTATTAAGAACGAAAAACTATGTGTCATAGCAAATAATGATATATATATTTAGTCCACTTAATTATAGTTTAAAATATATATTCTACATGGATATATTTTGATATTAAATAGCAAATAAAACTTTACACATCATTAGAACATTTAGGCATCATTTGTTTGTTCTTACTGAAGGTCAGAATCTTAATCATTCAGATTCAGCCCATTAAATGTGTCTGGTTTTTAGGTCTGATTCTTAATCATTCAGACTCGGCCCATTAAGTCCTTGTGTTTCTTTTTAAAAGAATCCTCTGGATGGATTTGAAAAGATCTAAATGAATCAGATCTGTAGGAGAGTCTTAACAACATTCAAATTTAATTAACACGCTAGAATAAAAAAATCACGTCACCTCTCTCTCATTGCCCAACTTGCTCTCTCTCTCTCCACAAACTTTCTTCCTCTCTTTTCTCAATCAAACAGTAATTTTTCCTCTTGAAAGGGTAAGTTTTCATAATCTTTACAAGCGTTTTCTTATATTAAATTATTTTTGGGCTGTATTGATTTTTGTCAAGAACTCTTGTCGTAATATTTCTTTTGGGTGTATTGATGTATATCAAGAACTCAAGATTTTTCAGTAAAATATTAGTAATCATGATTAAAAATAACAGCTATAGATACATATCTGAGTCTCTTATGAAAATATAATTTGTTTAGGCCAAAGAGATTGAAGACTTCATCTCTACCTTTCCCAAATTTTTGTACAATTTTTTTGAAGGTTGTACTGCAACAAGATTTCATGAGTGGAGTCCAAGTTATAACTATATCTAGTTGGTGACCAAAATGATGGAGCTCCTAATAATTCTTTATCCCAATATTTAGTTTCGATTGAAAGAAAAGTTTTGAGGAAGAAATTTATGGAAAGATGAGTACTGCTTTGGAGTTATTGATTAAAAAATATAGTGCATCTAGCTTCAAAGATTGCAAAGAAACAATTAGATGGACTTGAATGGGAAGAACAATTATATAGTACATTTGTTAGTATATTTTGTGAAGGTGACATCTATAAAAAAGCATGATGACGCTAGAGGTTCACAAGTTAGAGAATTGGTTTAAGGTCATTCAAGAAAACATATGAATTCTTTAATATTTCTAATTAGCTATAATATATGTTAAGCTTTGATGATTTGAAAAATTCTTTACTATTTTTCGACTAGTATCTATCATACTTATTGAACTTTTTGATATTATATTATAGTTATGAAATATATATTTGTTCATGATATATTTTCTTATAAAAAAGATGTTTCTGTTGAATTCTTAAAGAAATCACGTTACAATAATTTTATATCGATATATAATTTTTATTTGCGTATCATATAATTTTTAATAAAATATAAACATTATTTTATTTAATTAAAAAGTAATACTTTTTTGTTGAAATAAAGTTTTTAAAATATTTTATAATACTTAATTTCATATGCACATTCAGATATTGAAAACAAACAATCTTAATCATTTAGTGTTCAGATCTTGAGACCACATCTTAATATTCAGATGTGCATTTAGATCTAGGCATTTAGATCTTAATGCACATCTTAATATTCAGATGTTAATTCAAATTCAGGCGTCTTAATCTTAATGGAAACAAATAAGGCCTATATTCATGCCAATTTTTTGATTTTTCTCTCTCTTTATTTCTAATTATAATTTTGGTCTTTCTCTTTCTTTATCCACAATCAGTGAGTTTTTTTTTCAAATCTCCTCACATATCACATTTTTGTCACGATTTTAGCCTTTAATCATGATTCATCTTCATCATGTAATTTCTAATTGTATTGAAAGTTAAATTTTATTTTAGTGTATCTATTTTGGTCATTTTTAGGGTTTTTGAAAAAATTTGTATTTGTCGATACAACGCGGATAGTTGAAAACTTGAATACTTAAGTGAATTTATATCAATACTAACTTCATATTGTGTTGCACAATACAAATCTAATTTGTTGATATATAAGTAAGGATCTTACCCACTAGTGACACCTTTTAAAGTCGTGTGGGTAATGGACCAGAGCAGACAATATCAAAAGCGGATTGGGCCATTAGAAAATGGTATTAGAGACACTTTTGTATCAGCCTTGTCAATGTGCACCACACTCGACCTTGACGATTGATTCGATATCCAACCACAACTCTTGAATTAGGACATGATTTCTTAATCATGACCCTACCCGAACGCCTGAGCTTGTTGCCAACCTTGAAATTTAACTTGGGACATAACATCTAAAATGTGACCAGACTTTTGAACAATGACCTAGACCCTACCCTGAAACCTAATACAAATCCTAACTTTTAAAGCAAGACCTTAACCCAACACCCGACCCCAAATCTTATTCAAGATCCAAACTCTACTCTTGAATAGAGACGTGACTTCTGAATTGGGACCCCACCCCAACACATGATTTTTTATTTAACCTTGATACTCTAACTAGAGACCTGACATCTGAACTAAGACCAACTTCCAAATTAGGACCCGACCCTGATCCCGATACCTTATGCGAGACCAAACTTCCGAAGGAGGACCGAACTGACATTCCTGACTTTCATCCAAGGACCGACTTCCAAATTGGAACTTGACCCTGACCCCTTAATTGGGACCTGAACTTCAAAAATAGGACCTAACCCCAACACTCATTTTAGGACGTGATATTTGAACTAGGACCCAATTCTTACCACGACACTCGAACATGGACTAAACCCCTGTTAGCATAAATGTGAAAATAAAAACTAGGAAGAACAATAATATTTAACGTTGTTTAGATCAGAATGTTCCAATGACCACCCGAGAACAACTGCCTGTATATTATTAAAGAAATGGGAGAGATGTAACATCTCGCAACTAGAAAGAACTAGAAGGAAGGTTAAAATCTGGAAATAGTTATTTTTGGAAAGTATAAGGAAATCTGGAAAATTTTAAGTAAGTTAAAGTGAATTTTCGGTCAACTTGAAACGATTATAACTCCTAGTTCTAGAAGGGTTATGTGTAGTTCCAGATATGGTTGGAAATCTCTTGGAATTATCTTTTCAACGCCAGCAATTTTGCGCGAATCCAAGTTCGTATGAGTGAGTTATGCCCTTTGGAAGTTGGGTTGTTCAAATATAGAAATGCCCAATCCGGATTTTTGAAAGGTAGTTTGGTCTTTTCCTTACCCAATTAATAAAATACATTTTTACTAAATAGTTGGGGTCAAAACTGGGTTAGTTCAGTTTAACTTTTGAGAAATAGTGTTAGAGCTTTTGGAGAAAGAATGCAAGAGAAACGAGAAGAGGAAAAACAAGATTCACCAAGAACAATCGATTTTGGTAGCGGATTTGCCACGGATTTGACCCTACAAGGTATGTTAGTCTCTCATAGCGTTGGGTTCGTTCACCCATGCTCCAAACAAGTTTAGTTCAGTGAAATTCGTCCTAAATGAGTTTGGAAGTTGATGTTCTTGACATGAATTCTTGAATTTGAATGTTGTTCTTGAATTGAGATGAATTGAGAAGTTTCTAAGTTTGTTACGTCGCATTATAGAGTTGTTTCGAGTTAGGTTCTTAAGTACTTTTGCTGCGTATCTTTATCTAAAAGTAATTTGAGAAAAATAACCGAGTTTGGGTGAATTGGGGAAGTAAAACGTAGAAGAAATTTCGTCGGACGAAATAAGAGGGTGGCCGTGTGTCGCGCGCCTAGTGCCCAGATTTGAAGTTTCAGCTACGCGTCGCGGAGCTGACACGAGGTGTTCTATCTCAAAAGATGTTTTCGAAACCAAAATTTAATTATGCCTCTGCGTCGCGGACCCACCTTCAAATCTTGATATTTGGTCTTTTCTCATGTTTAGCTATCTAAAATCATTCCTAAATAACATGAGATCTTTCCAAACACCAATCATAGTCCTTGAATCCATAATTCAATTCAAGGATCAGTTAAGAGTCAAGTCAAGAGCAGTTAAGATCAAAGTCAAGAGTCAAGTAAGAGAAGTTCATTTCAAGTTTTCATAAGTCTTTTACAAACGTTTTAACTTTGTTTTATGACTTAAGTTTTGAAGTTGAATAAAAAATTAGAGCAAAGTTCATTTTCTTTAAAATGATATATGGGAACTAAGTATTCCCAAGAGTAAATGTTTTCACATTTAAGATGAGAGGAAACTGAGAAATCCAAAATAGTTTTGAACAGCAAAAGGGAACATTGATTCCAAGAGAGCGTTTTAAGCTAAGTTTGAGTAATTATCTCAAACCAGAGAAGGAGTTGTTTTAAAAACATATGAGATAAGTATATTTTGGGAGTAGTATTGAGCACCAATATGGGGACGCGAGTTCATATTAACTTAAGCCCCCATAAACCATGTAGCCATTATGGGCAGAAAAAGGATCATACTTTTTAGATGATTCCTTAGTGCTTTTTAGCATAAACTAGTGGATCCACTTAGTAGATCAGGTTCTATACCGATGGCAATGTATAGGACGGTCCTTGAAAATGTGAGGTAAAATGTTATACCATCACTTAGGCTCATAGTGATGGTTGTCGGTTAGAGAATCTCCCATAGAAGTTATAATAATTTCTAAATGAGTAAAGTTAAGTTTGTTATTGCTTTATCTTTAACGAACTAAGGTTGTTTTCAGTTGTTTTATAAGCTTTATATATATATGTATCACATGTGTTTTGCTGCTTTATATTGAGTTGAGTATCCATTAGTTGAGAAGAGCCATGTAGGTGTTTCTTTCATAATCTCTTTCGAGCCTATGTTTGGTAGTATTCCAACTCGCATATTCGGACATTTAATGTACTGATGCCAGTTGGTGTGCATCTTATTATCATGCAAACGCAGGTAACCAGGATCAACATCCAGCGCCTCGTTGATCCAACTTGAGCATTCAGAGTCTGTTGGTGAGCCTCCTTGCATTCCGGAGGCCTCCCTTATTTGCTTTTTAGTCTTTCAAATGTTAGGAAAATATCTCACTTCTTTCACATTCTTTCGAGCGTTACAGTTTGATCTCTAAAAAGTTTCTTCTAATTCGTGCTTGCGGATGTTTTCAGATAATCATGCTTCCACGAAGAGCAATCAGAGGTCATCCAACTAGGAGAAATGTTGAAGAGCAAAAGTTACCCAATGCACTTGAAGTGCAACCTCAAGGCGAAGTCACCAATGCTGAATTTCGTGAGGCTATCCGGATGTTGAGCCAAGCTATGACTAACCAGGTTGGGCAGCAAGTAGGGGCTCGACTAGAAGAGGTTGACACTTCAAGGATTCGTGAGTTCTTGAGGATGAATCCTCCAAGTTTCACTTGTTCCAACACTACTGAGTATCTAGAGAACTTCATTGAGGAACTGAAAAAGGTATTCGACGTGATGCATGTTACTGATACTGAGAGACTTGAGCTAGTTGCATACCAGATGAAGAATGTTGCTAGGACCTGGTTTGATCAGTGGAAAAGGGGGTAGAGCTGAGGATGCACCACCTGCGAGTTGGGACTATTTTGAGGAAGCTTTCTTGGGCGTTTCTTTCCCCGGGAACTGAAAGAGGCCAAGGTACGTGAGTTCCTCACACTTAAGCAGGATTCTCTAAATGTTCATGAATATGGGTTGAAGTTCACCCAACTATCCCGTTATGCTCCGGAGATGGTTAAGGACATGAGAAGTAGAATGAGCTTGTTCGTTGCTGGGTTGGGCCGTCTATCAAGAAAAGAGGGCCAGGCAACAATGCTTATTGGGGACATGGACATTTTGAGGTTGATGGTCTATGTGCAGTAGGTAGAGGAACAAAAGCTTAGATGTGGTAGAAACCACTCAGGTAAGTGTCTTGATGGCCAGACAGGTTGTTTCAAGTGTGGGCAAGAGGAACACTTCATGAAAGAGTGTCCTAACAATACGCAAGGTAGTGGAAATCTAGGCAATAGAGTCCAGTATTCATCAGTTGCTCAACCAGACAGGGTTGCACCTAGAGGAGCTACTTTCGGTACTGGTGGAGGAGCAAACCGCCTCTATGCAAGCACTAGTCACCAAGAGCAAGAGAACTATCCAGTTGTTGTCACTGGTATGATCAAAGTTTTTACTTTTGATGTTTATGCTTTGTTAGACCCAGGAGCAAGTTTATCTTTTGTAACCCCTTATGTTGCAAATAAGTTTGAAGTTATTCCTGAGAAACTTTGTGAACCCTTCTGTGTTTCTACACCTGTTGGGAAGTTTATTCTAGTTGAGCCAGTCTATCGTGATTGTTTCATTTCCATCAATCACAAAGACACCATGGCTGATTTAGTTGAGCTAGACATGATGGATTTCGATGTCATTCTAGGTATGGACTGGCTTCATGCCTGTTATGCATCACTAAATTATAGAACTCGAGTTGTCAAGTTTCAGATTCCTAATAAGCCAGTCATAGAGTGGAGTAGTAGCTTAGCAGTGCCTAAGTTTCATTTCGTACCTTAAGGCGTGAAACTTAGTTTCGAAGGGTTGTATCTATCACTTAGTCTGAGTTAATGACTCAAGTGTTGAGGTACCTCTCATTCAGTCAGTCCCTATAGTAAAAGAGTTTCCAAAAGTCTTTCCTGAGGACCTACCCGGAGTCCCTCCTGAGAGCGAAATAGACTTCGGTAAAGACATCATTCCAGATACTCGTCATATCTCTACTCCGCCATACAGAATGGCACCAACAGAGTTGAAAGAGTTGAAAGAGAAGTTAAAGGATCTATTAGATAAGGGCTTCATTCGATCATGTATCTCACCTTGGGGCGCTCCGGTCTTGTTTGTGAGGAAGAAAGTGGTTCCCTTAGGATGTGTATAGATTATCCTCAGTTGAACAATGTTACCATAAAAATTAAGTATCCTCTTTCGAGAATTGATAATCTTTTCGATCAGCTTCAAGGTGCTTCCTGTTTCTCAAAAATTGACCTCAGATCAGGCTATCATCAATTAAGACTAAGGAAATATGATATTCCAAAGACAGCTTTCAGAACCAGATATGGTTATTATGAGTTTTTTGTCATGTCCTTTGGTTTTACCAATGCACCAGCAGCGTTCATGGATCTTATGAATAGAGTCTTCAAACCTTATTTAGATATGTTTATTATCGTCTTCATTGATGACATACTAATCTATTCAAGGAATGAAGAAGATCATGCTAGCCATCTCAAAATAGTTCTCCAGACTTTGAAAGATAAGGAGTTGTATGCCAAGTTCTCTAAGTGTGAGTTTTGGCTTGAGTCTGTGGCATTGTTAGGCCATATTATGTCTGGAGAGGGGATTAAAGTCGATACTCAGAAAATTGAGGCAGTGCAGAATTGGCATAGACCCACATCTCCAACTGATATTAGGAGTTTCTTGGGTTTAGCTGGCTATTATAAAAGGTTTGTAGAGGGGTTCTCATCTATTTCATCTCCTTTGACCAAGTTTACTCAGAAGACAGTGAAATTTAAATAGTCTGAAGCTTGTAAGAAAAGCTTTCAGGAATTGAAAGAAAGGTTGACTACTGCCCCAGTTTTGACCTTAACAGAAGGTACTCAAGGTTTTGTAGTGTATTGTGATGCATCTAGAGTTGGTTTGGGGTGTGTCTTAAGGGAGAATGGCAAAGTTATAGCTTATGCCTCCAGATAGTTGAATGTTCATGAGAAGAATTATCCAATCCATGATCTAGAGTTGGCTGTTGTAGTTTTCGCTTTGAAGATATGGCGCCATTATTTGTATGGTGTTCATGAGGATGTGTTCACCGATCACAGGAGCCTTTCAATATGTGTTCACTCAGAAAGAGCTTAATCTCAGACAGAGAAGGTGGTTAGAGTTACTCAAGGACTATGACATGAGTATTATTTACCACCAAGGTAAGGCTAATGTTGTTGCTGATTCCCTAAGGTTGTCTATGGGTAGCACCGCCAATGTTGAAGAAGGATGGAAAGAGTTAGCAAAAGATGTGCACAAACTGGCACGCCTGAGAGTCAGACTTATGGATTCCACAGAAAGAGTCATAGTGGTGACGAATGGGGCTTAGTCATCATTAGTGTCAGAAGTAAAAGGTAAGCAAGACCAAGATCCTATTTTTCTTGAATTGAAGGCAAATGTTCATAAGGAAAAAGTATTAGCTTTTGAACAAGGGGGAGATTGTGTATTGAGATGTCAATGTAGGTTGTGTGTACCAATGGTGGATGGACTCCAAGAGAAGATCATGGAGGAAGCTCATAGCTCCAGATATTTCATTCATCCGGGTTCCACAAAGATGTATCTTGATTTGAAAGAAGTGTGTTGGTGGAATAATATGAAGAAGAGCATTGCAGAATTTGTTGCCAAGTGTCCAAATTGCTAACAAGTTAAAGTAGAGCACCAGAGGCCCGGTGGTTTGGCGCAGAAAATAGAACTTCCGGAATGGAAGTGGGAGGTGATTAATATGGATTTTCATCACAGGTTTGCCAAGGTCTTGCAGACAACATGATTCTATTTGGGTGATCGTCGACAGAATGACAAAATCAGCCCATTTTCTGCCGGTAAAGACTACCCATTCAGCAGAAGATTATGCCAGGTTATATATTCAGGTAGGTGGTAAGACTTCATGGAGTCCCAGTCTCCATTATTTCAGATAGAGGTGCACAATTTACTGCACAATTTTGGAAATCTTTTCAGAAAGGTTTGGGTTAAAAGGTGAACTTAAGTACTGCCTTTCATCCTCAGACTGACGAACAAGCAGAGCGCACTATTCAGACATTAGAAGATATGTTGAGGGCTTGTGTGATTGATTTCAAAGGGAATTGGGATGATCACCTACCTCTCATTGAGTTTGCTTACAACAACAGTTATCACTCGAGCATCCAAATGGCTCCTTATGAAGCTCTTTATGGGAGAAGATGCAGATCTCCTATTGGATGGTTTGAAATTGGTGAAGCAGGGTTGATAGGACCAGATTTAGTTCATCAAGCTATGGAGAAGGTGAAAGTAATTCAAGAGAGATTGAAAACAGCACAGAGTCGTCAGAAATCCTACGCTGATGTTAGGAGAAGGGCGTTAGATTTTGAGGTAGATGATTGGTTATATTAGAAAGTTTCACCCATGAAGAGTGTTATGAGGTTTGGTAAGAAGGGGAAGCTTAGTCCCCGGTATATTGGACCTTATAGAATAGCCAAGAAGATTGGCAATGTAGCTTATAAGTTGGAGCTACCACAGGAAGTAGCAGCGGTTCATCCGGTGTTTCACATCTCCATGTTGAAGAAGTGCTTGGGCGATCCTTAATTGATCATAGAAACTGATAATATTGAGATCAAGGATAGCTTATCTTATGAGGATATTTCAGTTCAGATTCTAGATCGCCAAGTTCGCAAGTTGAGAACAAATGAGGTTGTGTCAGTCAAAGTCCTTTGGAGGAACCAATTTGTTGAAGAAGCTACTTGGGAAGCTGAAGAGGATATGAAGAAGAGATATCTACCTATCTTTGAAATCGGAGAAAATGCAGACCAAGGTACTAATTTTCTTCTTAGTACTACATGTTCTTTGTTTGAAATTGCTTTTGGGATGTTTGAACTTGATGTTACCACCCTTAGCTTTGTAAGAGTAAAATCTCATTCGAGGATGAATGTTTCCAAGGGGGAGATATTGTAACATCTCGCAACTAGAAAGAACTAGAAGGAAGTTTAAAATCTGGAAATAGTTATTTTTGGAAAGTATAAGGAAATCTGGAAAATTTTAAGTAAGTTAAGGTAAGTTTTCGGTCAACTTCAAATGATCATAACTCCTAGCTCAGGATGGTTTAGGTGTAGTTCCAGATATGGTTGGAAAGCTCTTGGAATGATCTTTCCAACACCGATAAATTTACGCGATTCCGAGTTTGTATGAGTGAGTTATGCCCTTTGGAAGTTGGGGTGTCCGAATAAGGAAATGCCTAATCCAGATTTTTGAAGGGTAGTTTGGTCTTTTCCTTACCCAATTAATTATATCCATTTTTAATAAAATAGTTGAGGTCAAAACTAAGTTGGCTCAGTTTACACTTTTGAGAAATAGTGTTAGGGGATTTGGAGAAAGAACGCAAGAGAAAGGAGAAGAGGAAAAGCAAGATTCGCCAAGAACGATCGATTTTGGTTGCGGATTCACCAAGGATTTGACCCTACAAGGTATGTGAGTCTCTCGTAATGTTGGGTTCATTAACCCACGCGCCAAACATGTTTAGTTCAGTGAAATTCGTCCTAAAAGAGTTTGAAAGTTGATGTTCTTAACATGAATTCTTAAATTTGAATGTTGTTCTTGAATTGAGATGAATTGAGATGTTTCTGTGTTTTTAGATAAACCATGTATCCATCATGGGCAGAAAAAGGATCATACTTTTTAGATAATTCGTCAGTTCTTTTTAGCATAGACTAGTTGATCCATTTAGTAGCTCAGGTTCTATACCGATGGCAAGGTATAGGACGGTCCTTGGAAACGTGAGGTAAAACGTTGTACCATCACTTAGGCTCATAGTGATGATTGTCGGTTAGAGAATCTCCCACAGAAGTTATATTACTTTCTAAATGAGTAAAGTTAAGTTTGTTATTGCTTTAACTTTAACGAACTAAGGTTGTTTTCAGTTGTTTTATAATCTTTATATATACATATATATATATATATCACATGTGTTTTACTGCTTTATATTGAGTTGAGTATCCATGAGTTGAGAAAAGCTAGGTAGGTGTTTCTTTCATAATCTCTTTCGAGGCTATGTTTGTTAACATTCCAACTCGCATACTCGTACATTCAATGTATTGATGCCAGTTGGCCTGCATCTTATTATGATGCAAACGCAGGTAACCAGGATCAGCATTCAGTGCCTCGTTGATCCAGCTTGAGCATTCAGAGTCTGCTGGTGAGCCTCCCTGTATTCCGGAGGACTCCTTTGTTTGCTTTCTAGACTTTCAGATGTTAGGATGATCGGGGTCCTGTCCCGACATCCCTCTTTGTTTTAGAGGCTTCATAGACAGTTAGTAGTTTATTAGTCTTTGCATTATTATTCTTATGTTAAAGACTTGAGTTGCCACTTTTGGCCAAGTTGAATGTTTAATCTTTAAAACATTTTCATTATTTAATTATTCATCTAAGTTAAGTTCATTGATCATTATTTATATGAATATTGTCTTCCGCTGAGTTAAGTAAACAAGGCTAAGGGTTCGCTTAGGGCCAGCAATGGTCTTCGAGTGCGAGTCCCTCCTAGGGTATAGCCTCAGGGCGTGACAAGATATCCCTAATACATCTAAGAGAATCAGACTTATTAAGAATGAAAAACTATGTGTCATAGCAAATAACAATATATATATTTAGTCCATGTAATTATAGTTTAAAATATTTATTATACATGGATATATTTTAATATTAAATAGCAAATAAAACTTTACACATCATTAGAACATTTAGGCATCATTTGTTTGTACTTACTGAAGGTCTGACTCTTAATCATTCAGATTCAGTCCATTAAATGTGTCTGGTTTTAGGTCTGAATCTTAATCATTCAAACTCAGTCCATTGAGTCCATGTGTTTCTTTTTAAAAGAATCCTCTGGATGGATTTGAAAAGATCTAAATGAATCAAATATGTAGGAGAGTATTAACAACATTCAAATTTAATTAACACTCTAGAATAAAAAAATTACGTCACCTCTCTCTCATTGCACAACTTGCTCTCTCTCTCTCCACAAACCTTCTTCCTCTCTTTTCTCAATCAAACACTAATTGTTCCTCTTGAACTAGTAAGTTTTCATAATCTTTACAAGTGTTTTCTTATATTAACAATTTTTGGGGTTGTATCTATTTTTGTCAAGAACTCTTGTAGTAATATTTCTTTTGGGTGTATTGATTTTTATCAAGAACTCAATATTTTACAGTAAAACATTAGTAATCATGATTAAAAATAACAGCTATATAGACATGTCTGAGGTCTCTTATGAGAATATAATTTGTTTAGGCCAAAGAGATTAAAGATTTCATCTCTACCCTTTCCAAATTTTTGTACAATTTTTTTGAAGGTTGTACTGCATCAAGAGTTCATGAGTGGAGTCCAAGTTATAACTATATCTAGTTGGTGACCAAAATGATGGAGCTCCTAATAATTCTTTATCCCAATCTTTAGTTTCGATTGAAAGAAAAGTTTTGTGGAAGAAATTTATGGAAAGATGAGTACTGCTTTGGAGTTATTGATTAAAAAAAATAGTGCATCTAGCTATGAAGAATGCAACGAAAAATTAAATGGACTTGAATGGGAAGAACAATTATATAGTACATTTGTAAATATATTTTGTAAAGGAGACATCTATAAAAAAGCATGATGACGCTAGAGGTTCACAAGTTAGAGAATTAGTTTAAGGTCATTCGAGAAAAAATATGAATTCTTTAATATTTCTAATTAGCTATAATATATGTTAAGCTTTGATGATTTGAAAACTTCTTTATTATTTTTCAACTAGTATCTATCATACTTATTGAACTTTTTGATATTATATTATAGTTATGAAATATATATTTGCTCATGATATATTCTCTTATAAAAAAATGTTTCTCTTGAATTCTTAAAGAAATCACGTTATAATAATTTTATATCGATATATAATTTTTATTTGCGTATCATAAAATTTTTTAGTCAAATATAAACATTATTTTTTTAATTAAAAAGTAATACTTTTTTGTTGAAATAAAAAAATTAAAATATTTTATAATGTTTAATTTCATATGCACATTCAGATATTGAAAACAAACAATCTTAATCGTTTAGTGTTCAGATCTTGACACCACATCTTAATATTTAGATGTGCATTCAGATCTAGGCATTTAGATCTTAATACACATCTTAATATTCAGATGTTAATTCAAATTCAGGCGTCTTAATCTTAATGGAAACAAATAAGGCCTACATTCATGCCAATTTTTTGATTTTTCTCTCTTTATTTCTAATTATAATTTTGGTCTTTCTCTCTCTTTATCCACAATCAGTGAGTTTTTTTTTCAAATCTCCTCACATATCACATTTTTGTCACGATTTTAGCCTTTTAATCATGATTCATCTTCATCTTGTATTTTCTAATTGTATTGAAAGTTAAATTTTATTTTAGTGTATCTATTTTGGTCATTTTTAGGGTTTCTGAAGAAATTTGTATTTGTCGAGACAACGCGGATAGTTGAAAACTTGAATACTTAAGTGAATTTATATCAATACTAACTTCATATTGTGTTGCAGAATACAAATCTAATTTGTTGATTTATAAGTAAGGATCTTACCCACTAGTGACACCTTTTAAAGTCGTGCAGGTAATGGACCAGAGCAGACAATATCAAAAGTGGATTGGGCTATTAGAAAATGGTATTAGAGACACTTTTGTATCAGCCTTGTCAATGTGCGCCACACTCGACCTTGACGATTGATTTGATATCCAACCCCAACTCTTGAATTAGGACATGATTTCTTAATCATGACCCTACCCGAACGCCCGAGCTTGTTTCCAACCTTGAAATTTAAGTTGGGACACAACATCTTAAATGTGACCAGACTTTTTAACAATGACCTAGACCCTACCCTGAAACCCAATACAAATCCTAACTTTTAAAGAAAGACCTTAACCCAACACCTGACCCCAAATCTTATTCAAGATCCAAACTCTACTCTTGAATAGAGACCTGACTTCTGAATTGGGACCCCACCCCAACACATGATTTTTGATTTAACCTTGATACTCTAACTAGAGACCTGACATCTGAACTAAGTCCAACTTCCAAATTAGGACCCGACCCTAACCCTGACACCTTATGCGAGACCAAACTTCCGAAGGAGGACCGAACTGACATTCCTGGCTTTCATCCAAGGACCGACTTCCAAATTGGAACTTGACCCTGACCCCTTAATTGGGACCTAAACTTAAAAAATAGGACCTAACCCCAACACTCGTTTTAGGACGTGATATTCGAACTAGGACCCAATTCTTACCTAGACACTCAAACATGGACTAAACCCCTGTTAGCTGAAATGTGTAAATAAAAACTAGGAAGAACAATAATATTTACCGTTGTTTATATCAGAATGATCCTATGTCCACCCGAGAACAACTGCCTGTGTATTATTAAAAAAACGGGATAGATGTAACATCTAGCAACTAGAAAGAAATAGAAGGAAGTTTAAAATCTGGAAATAGTTATTTTTGGAAAGTATAAGGAAATCTGGAAAATTTTAAGTAAGTTTTCGGTCAACTACAAATGATCATAACTCCTAGCTCCCAAAGGGTTAGGTTTAGTTGCAGATACGTTTGGAAATATCTTGGAATGATCTTTCCAACACCAGCAAGTTTGCGCGATTCCGTGTTTGTATGAGTGAGTTATGCCCTTTAGAAGTTGGGTTGATCCAATAAAGAAATGTCCAATCCGGATTTTTGAAGGGTAGTTTGGTCTTTTCCTTACCCAATAATTAAATCTATTTTTAATAAAATAGTTGGGGTCAAAACTGGTTTAGTTCAGTTTACACTTTTGAGAAATAGTGTTAGGGATTTTGGAGATAGAACGCAATAGAAAGGGGAAGAGGAAAAGCAAGATTCACCAAGAACGATCGATTTTGGTTGCGAATTCGCCACAGATTTGACCCTACAAGGTATATGAGTCTCTCATAGCATTGGGTTCATTCACCCATGTGCCAAACAAGTTTAGTTCAGTGAAATTCGTCCTAAAAGAGTTTGAAAGTTGATGTTCTTGACATGAATTCTTGAATTTGAATGTTGTTCTTGAATTGAGATGAATTGAGAAGTTTCTCAGTTTGTTACGTCGCATTTTAGAGTTGTTTCGAGTTAGGTTCTTAAGTACTTTTTCAGTGTATCTTTATCTAAAAGTAATTTGAGAAAAAAAACCAAATTTGGGTCAAATGGGGAAGGAAAACGTAGAAGAAATTTCGTCGGACGCATCAGAGAGTGGCCGCGCGTCGCGCGCCTAGTGCCCAGATTTGAACTTTCAGCTTCGCGTCGCGGAGCTGACACGAGGTGTTTTGCCACAAAAGACGTTTTCAGAACAAAAATTTAATTATGCCTCCGCGTCGCGGACCCACCTTCAAATCTTGATTTTGGTCTTTTCTGATGTTTAGCTATCTAAACTCATTCCTAAATAACATGAGATCTTTCCAAACACCAATCATAATCCTTGAATCCATAATTCAATTCAAGGATCAGGTAATAGTCATGTAAAGAGTAGTTAGGATCAAAGTCAAGAGTCAAGTAAGAGAAGTTCATTTCAAGTTTTCATAAGTCATTTCCAAACGTTTTAACTTTGTTTTAAGACTAAAGTTTTGAAGTTGAATAAGGAGTTAGAGCAAAGTTCATTTTCTTTAAAATGATATATGGGAACTAAGTATTTCCAAGAGTAAATGTTTTCCCATTTAAGATGAGAGGAAACTGAGATTTCCAAAAGAGTTTTGAACAACAAAAGGGAACATTGATTCCAAGAGAGCATTTTAAGCTAAGTTTGAGCAATTATCTCAAACCAGAGAAGAAGTTGTTTTAAAAACATATGAGCTAAGTATATTTTGGGAGTAGTATTGAGCACCGATATGGGGACGCGAGTTCATATTAACTCAAGCCCCCATAAACCATGTAACCATCATGGGCATAAAAAGGATCATACTTTTTAGATGATTCCTTAGTGCTTTTTAGCATAGACTAGTAGATGCACTTAGTAGCTCAGGTTCTATACCGATGGCAAGGTATAGGACGGTCCTTGGCAGCGTGAGGTAAAACGTTGTACCATCACTTGGGCTCATAGTGATGATTGTCGGTTAGAGAATCTCCCACAAAAGTTATATTACTTTCTAAATGAGTAAAGTTAAGTTTGTTAATGCTTTATCTTTAACGAACTAAGGTTGTTTTCAGTTGTTTTATAAGCTTTATATATATATATCGCAAGTGATTTACTGCTTTATATAGAGTTGAGTATCCATGAGTTGAGAAGAGCCAGGTAGGTGTTTCTTTCATAATCTTTTTCGAGCCTATGTTTGTTAGCAATCCAACTCGCATACTCGTACATTCAATGTATTGATGCCAGTTGGCCTGCATCTTATTATGATGCAGACGCAGGTAACCAGGATCAGCATCCAGTGCCTCGTTGATCCAGCTTGAGCATTTAGAGTATGTTGGTGAGCCTTCTTGCATTTCGGAGGACTCCTTTATTTGCTTTCTAGACTTTCAGATTTTAGGATGATCGAGGATCATGTCCCGACATCCCTCTTTGTTTTAGAGGATTCATAGACAGTTAGTAGTTCAGTAGTCTTTGCATTATCATTCTTATGTTAAAGACTTGAGTTGCCACTTTTGGCCAAGTTAAATGATTAATCTTTAAAACATTTTCATTATTTTATTATTCATCTAAGTTAAGTTCATTGATCATTATAGATATGAATATTGTCTTCCGCTAAGTTAAGTAAGCCTAGCCAAGGGTTCGCTTGGGGTCAACAATTGTCTTCTAGTGCGAGTCCCGCCCAGGGTGTAGCCTCGGGGAGTTACAAGAGATCCGTAATACATCTAAGAGAATCACTCTACTGATTCTCTACTCTTGTAATGTATTTTACTATGAGTTTAGGATGACTTCAACAACGAAGAATCACCATTCATTTAGCTTGCTTTCAAAGTTTAATTCCTAGCCAAGTAAATTGGCACATGGATTTTTCTTCAATTGCGCTTGACCCTACTAGAACCAAACCCATTTTCTCAGTCTCCACCTTGGTTTGTGGTTTGAGCATGTGTATGAACCCGACAACCAACTTGTGACCTGACCTCGACTCTCTACCCAAAACCAAATTCTAACACCCGACTCACATCACTACCCCAACACCCAACCTAGAATTTTACCTTGAATGCCTACCTAGGATTTGACACCCAAATAGAGGATCAACCCAGAGCAAATTTTAGACTCGAGAGCTGGGTCTTAAATGAAGGTCGTGAGTTGGGTCCCAAATTGAGAATCATGAGTCAGATACCAAACTAGTATCGAGAATTGGTAACTGGGATTCGATTTTGAGGTGTTGGGTTAGGGTTGCAACCATCTACAAGCAGAGAAAATCATTAGATCATCATTTTTGAAAGAATTGTAGAAAATCCTTAAAGTTCTTAAAATTTAACAAATATGTGAGTACTTACAAATTCATAAAACTTCGAATAGAAATGACAAGAAAATTATATGAAGACTACAAAAATTGGATATCCTTCCTTATATATAGTAGTAATTAAAAAATGATTATTTTCCAAATTTGCATTTCTAATCCACCTCATGACTGTTAATAAATCACACTTCATTATATATAAAAATTATTATTTTTAATGAGCATCAAATAATATAAATTAGAAACTAATGGAGTGAATTAAAAACATTTTGTAAATTTTTCTCTGGCTACAGAGTAGAATATACCTCTTAGAAAAATTGTTTCTAACCCGAAAAACAATTTCGATTATTGATTCAGGACCCAACCCCAACTCCGAACCTGAACACAATACTATGATCAATTTGGTATCCAACCCTGACACTTGACCAAGGACTTGACCCTGACTCTTGTTTAGGGACCCGATATTGAATTAAGACCCGATTTTGACCCCAACACACAAAATGGGATACAACCCCAACACCCAACCTAGTATCCGACCTAGGCACCCTAACACATGACCCAATACCCAAACTGTAACCCCACATCTTAATTACAGATTCTCGATACTAATTTGAAAAATTGGTTACTAGAGTCACTTCTTGTAGATGGTTGCAACCCTAACCAAAGTTGAGGTGTTAGTTGAAAATGAGGTTTGGAAAATGTTTTTCGTATTATTTTTGGAGTTAAGTAATTTTCCTTAATTTTGAGAAAATATGATTATTTGGAAAATATTTTCCAAAACATTGAAGTCAACCAAACATGAAAAATATGGAAATCGCACTAAACGCAAAGCTTGTGTCTTTATCTTTTTTTTTCTCCCTCTTTCAGGTGATAGTTTATATATGATGGTGATAAGAAAACAGATGGATATATCATGTATATAAGTTTCTATTCCAATCTTTGTCTGATGTATTTATTGTTTTGGTTTTCAGAAAATGGTGCTTTTTTCCGAGCTTCATATCCAAGTTCAAGACAATCATCTTTGCTTTTATCACGTGGTCAAAATTGGAATGTAAATTTTCCTTCTAGGGAGAGGATTTGTTCCACTACTGCTTCTCAAACTTTTGAGAAGAGGAATCATCCTTCCATTGAAATTCTTCCTGATGAATGCCTCTTTGAGGTATTCAAACGTCTTCCCAATGGCCAAGAGAGAAGTGTATGTGCTTGTGTTTCCAAGCGATGGTTTATGATTTTAAGCAATATTCGCAAGGATGAGATTGTAGAATCTAATGGTATAGAAGGTGAGGGATATCTTGTCAGGTCCCTTTTTGGCAGGGAAGCCATAGATGTCAGGCTTGCTGCTATTGCCATTGGAACTGCAAATCATGGAGGCTTAGCAAATTTATCCATTTAGGGAAACAATCCTTGTCATGGTGTGGCTGATGCTAGTCTCGCAGATAATGCTCGAGGTTGCCCTACTCTTCGAGATCTTTCCTTGTGGAATGTGTCTTTTGTTGGTGATAAAGGCTTATCTGAAATAGCTCATGGGTGCCATCTATTAGAGAAGCTTGATCTTTTCCAATGCCAAATAATTACTGACAAGTCTTTGTTTGACATTGCGAAGAACTGTCCCAATATGACCTCTTTAACAATAGATTCTTGTTCAAACATTGGGAATGAGTCGCTCAAAGCTGTGGGACAATACTGTCTGAACCTGAAGATTGTGGTATTAAAAAATTATCCAGTCATTGGGGATCATGGATTAGCAGTTCTATTTTATTTAGCTAGAAAAGTTTTAACAGAAGTAAGGCTCCAGGGCCTATGCATCAGGGATCTGTCTCTAGGTATACTTTTTAACTATTGTAGAAAACTAGAGACTCTTTCCTTGGTGAGCTGCATTCCTATGGAAGACTATCCATTAACTTTGGTGGATTCTTGTTGTAACTCACTAGTATCTTTGGCTATTCTCAAGTGTCCTGGAGTAGGCAATACTACAATTGATGTAGTAGGTGGACTGTGTCGGAAATTGACTGATATAGATCTGAGTGGTCTTCTTAGAATTACTGACGAGGTGCTCACCCCTCTTGTTCAAAATTGTTCAGCTAATTTGGTGGAGGTGAATTTAAGCGGGTGTGTCAATATTACAGACATATCAGTTTCAATCATAGTTAAGCTAAGCTGGGGATCTCCGAAGTCTCTACTCATAGATGGTTGCAGACATGTTACTGATGCTACATTAGTAGAAATTTTGAAGTCTTGTTGGATGCTTAATGTATTCGATGTTTCCAAAAGTGGAATCACCGATTTAGGGATTAAAACTTTGGCCAATGCTATACAACTTCATTTACGGATCCTCTCACTATCTGGTTGCCCTTTTGTGTGGGACAATAACTTACCTTTCTTTCTCGATTTGGTTCAGAACCTTCAAGGCTTGAACATACAACACTGTCCCAGAATAAGCTCTAGAACTGTTGATGCACTTGTAGAGAGAAATCCAAGTTGTGATATCCTTTCCTAAGCAGGTTCTCTGGATGGGAGGGACTCTTGTATTTGGGTTTTATCTAGACTCTTCAGCTTCTGGTATAGGGAAATAGATAGTTTTCAACATTTACATTGCTTTTCAAGCATACATGTGTTAATTTGCATTTACTAAATTAGTGGAAGAGTTAATGGGTATCATTGTTTCTCATTATTGTGGAGTATAGATAAAATTCTAAGTTGGCTTCTCTACTTTGACATTCATCATATTCATTTTGTCTTTCCCAGATAAGAACACAAGTGACATCCTCATACCATGCGAGGTTGTGTGTTTTAAAGGGAAAGAGGAGAATTCCTATTTAACTCTCATGTTGCATTGCAAGAGTTACGCCAAAAGAGTTCAGACTGACTAAAGTTTTTGCCTCTAGTCTTCTCTCTATGTTAGAGTTAGGTTCATCGAACTCTATTGATTTTGTCTCAATCATATATGTGACAACATTTCATTGAAAATTCTAATCACATTTGAGGAAAAAATTGGCCAAGGATCTTTCTGAGTAAATAAAGAGGAGCACAAATATAATTTTTTGTACCTTACCATTTTTAGGATATACTGATCATTTTAAGTTTCACATTTATATTTTATACACTCCTGAGGCGCTTGAAGACGCTTTACATGAACTCAACATTTTTTCTTAATGCTCCCCTGTGAGCAAGCATCTTATAGGTATAGTCAGCTTTCTATGAATCCTCCAACATAGTAAAATAATTTATGCAATTTCAATTTAAGAATCCTATATTTTAATTTATGCACTACATTAAACTCCTCCACAAGTTCTCAACCTTCTTTAGTAGTTTGCGTACATTTTCCTTTACAATTTGAGCTTCCTCAAGAAATAGAAGATCCAATTCATATCAATGTTTAATGTTGGTCACTTTTTTGTCAGTCCTCTTTCGTTGTCTCCAGATGTTGCTTTCTCTTTTGGGAATAATATATTTATGGAGTTTGTCTTCTTTGACAACACCCACATGTGTTTACCCGCTGTATAAAGAAACTTGCGGGTCTCTTTTGTTCTCCTTTAGAGCTAACTAACCTATTTCGAGCAAAGGAAGTAATGGATTATATCAAGTTTTGATTGAAAGGTAATATCTATTCTCTTTGACTCTATGTTTTGTTAGTTTATACATTCAAATCACAAGAACCAAGACCAGAATCTTTGTCCCATTCAGTGACTCCAAATTCAATTTCAAATCCGTATTCTAAATCCATCCAACCAATTTCAAATTTTCAACACTAGCTATTTGGGGTCTATTTATAGAACCCCCTCTTCTCCTATTTTTACTCGGTTCTCAATTAGATATTTCATTGAGTTAAGAAAAAAATCCAGAGAGTTTGAGTTTACGAAGAAAAAAAAATTAGCTAGTCAGAGTTGTGCCCTAATAAAAATGTCTTAACAACTTCAATACATCTGACAAAGCTTACCATAGAAAAATCCACTTTCAAGTTCGCGCAAGATTTCATAATAGAACACAAAGTTATGTATAACTGAGTTATATATCTAGAATATATGGAAAATTATGTAATTAGGAATACATGATATATTTACAATATATCATTATAGTTTGAAAGAATTACAACATACTATAGTTAGGGTGTTGTTATTTTCTCTCTCCTCTCTCTCTACAATATCGATCACCTCTCTTCCTCTCTCAGCACTCTTGCTAGCCTCTCTCGTCTCTCTCCCTCTGCATGCTTGGTTGCCTCTCTCCTCTCTCCTTTCCTCCTCCTCTGTCTCGCCTTTCTCTAACCTCCCCCCTCAATACAAATACAAATGATAGCAATTAATTATACAAATAACTATCTTAACATCCAATTATAATTATACAAAAGAGAAGTGTCAACTATACATTTCCTCTTCAGTGATACAAAATATAAATATACATGTATTCACTAATACAACACTCATACGTCATTCATACAAACGATAACAATAATTATACAAATACAAATGTTTAATTTGATACAACATTCATACAATTGTATATAAATACAAATTGTATTATTCGTTAATACAATTGAGACAACATTGATACAAATGATATGAATCAATTATACAAATACAAGTGTTGAACTTGATATAACATTGATACAATTGTATCCGATGATACAATTTATTCATTGATACAAATTCTATTCATTGGTAAAATTGTATTCATTGATACATATACATACCAGTAGTAGAAGAGGAGTAGGAGAAGGAAGAAGAAGATGAGATCAAATGTATAGTATTTTAGAAGTTATTATAGTGTTTATAAACTAAAGTGTTTTTAGGACATATGTATCTTTTATAATTTTAAGAAAAAATACACGAATAAACACGAAATTGCAGAAATTTCTTATAAAATATATAGATCTTTAACTTTTTTCCTTTATAGCAACTAAAATTTTATGTTCATTAGAACTGGGTGTTTAGAAATCAAATCATGTGGGGTATAACATGTGAGTACTTATGCCCAAAAAAAATTCATTCACATTATTTTATGAAATAAACTACAAAAACAAAATTTAACACTTCAAACAAAATTAAATTAAATTAAAAATACCGATTTGTTGAAAAGAAAATTCGTGCAAAAATTTGTTTAGGAGGATTTATTACCATTGACAGAGGGAATTCAAACACCCAAATATATGAGAAGGTTAATGCAATTAGTGCTTATTATTATATATGTAAATGTTGTCAAAGAAATATAAATATGATTTTCAATTAAAAAAGATAATGTATTAGTGAAACTATTTAATGTTTGTCGAGTTCATGTATTAAATAATTTTTATTACATTAGTTTTATTTGGCCCATGCTATGTTTGGACCCAAATCAATACTAAAAATAAATTCATAGATTTTTAAAAAAAAAAGAATTTTGTTTTTTTAAAACATTAGTTTGGCATTTTTTAAGGACTCCTAAAATATTAAAATAAAAAATGATTGCAACACCTCGTAACTCTACTCTTATAATCCGAATATTTCGTCGTAAGTATACAAGCTTGAACCGGGTGATGTCCTACTTGTGTTTATGTTTTATGATTCATTCCTATTAGTGAGAAGTGTATTGGAAGTGGTTAGGGTCATAAGAGACCTCTAGTACTATGTCTAGTTCGAAACCTTCCCACCGGTTCAAGTTTTTCACATTAGTTCATACAAGGATCAACTTCAAACGACCATATCTCTCAGTATATAATTAATTAGGTAGACCATGACATATCAAATTAAAGGTCTATGAGTCTTCTTTCTAACACCACAAAGTTTTTATCATAGGGAATTAAGAGTAGAAGGCTTCCTATATAATATTTTAGCCTTTTAAACTACATTGAACTGATTTAGAATGATTTATTTGATCAAATAAACCCTTAGGCTTTCAAGTAAGAAAATTCGCATGATATGAACTTCAACCTCCATACAAGTTATTTTAGTTATGAATTTTGAGCTCAGTCACGTATATGATTAAGATAGATGAATATTATTTTCCTTATGAGCATCAATATGTATGTATGTATGTATGTTATTTCGGGAGGAAGATATAGTACAGAGATGACATGGATTTAGAAAACCCAAGTCTCATAACTGAATGCCATCGTAAGTTTTGAGTATACGACTTTGTCAGAAAACACCATTTGGTCCTAAGAGGCTCTAATTAGTGGATCCACATAGATATGATACGGTCTTATACACTGTCAAGGTATAGGGAAGGCCTCCCAACTGGTTAGTTGTTGGGCATCATGAGCTCACATGGTATATGTTGGTTATAAGAAATCCCCCAATTTATGTATCTTTTTACAATATTCTCTTAACTCTATTTGATTCACTGTAAGTATGTTGTTTACAACTATGATTATACAAGGCTATAGAAATAGACTCATCTCTATATATGCTATTGAAAGAAGAATGTGAATGATACTTAGATATAAACTCCAACTATTTTCTCTTAGTTCTTTCACTATGAATATCATTTTGGGAATTGTATTTCACTGTCTTCATTATGCCATTATACGATTAATGTAGTGCCCCTTACTTACTCAATATATTCCATGTACTGACATATACTTTCTATATGTCACATACTGTTATGATGTTGATTCCGACGCCCTTACTCAAACTCGTGGTTGGTGAGGTTGCAACAGTTCCAGCTAGTAGTTTGTCACGACCCAAAAATGGACGTGATGACACACGTTTTATCCCACTAAGGCAAGTCAGCCTAAAATACAACTAACACGATAAATAAGGAAGTAAAATAAGAATACAAGTCCAATACTATAAAATAATGTAGAAATTTATAATTAACTTAAATATACCCCGAAAACCTAGTTGTCATGTGCACAAGTCTCTAATGTATTAAAATAGATTTGAAAGAACTAAACAAGTCTCAAATGATATTGTCTCTAAAGTAGTACAAGATCATAAATAGGAGTGAAAAGGTCTACTAAGATGATAATCATCTACCTCCCAAATCTTCATAGAAAGCCTTGAAAAAGAAGATAAGAGAGAGTATCATGAATATCTGTGCTCATAACCTACACAAATGTAGAAGCAAGGGCTACGTACCAAACCACACAGTACTCAACACGTGAACTCCTAAACACAAGTTAACAATATAGAATACGGGTACTCCTACCACCCCAGCCAAACCTCCAGAACTACAACCTGTATAAAACTAGCCCAACCTAACAGTTCACAATTTACATAGCACACAACTCAACAACAACACTCTAACAATTACATATCCTCAACAGCAAGCTCAATATTCGTCAAACCAACTTTACCGACTGATCGAAAATGACTCAGGCAACTATCGAGAGGGTTGAAATAATTATTTTATAAAGAATTTCCAGAAATGACCTTTCGGGTAATTCCTGATTAGTTGTTAGAAAAATTTAAGTAGTTCATTTGTTTATTTGGATCAAGGTAACTAGGGGCCATGTTCCAGTAAACTTATTTCTTTCAGTCTAAATGCTATAGGCTTATTTAAGACATTAGTTTGTTCAATCATCATGGATTTATTGATTTCCATATTAAGACTTATTAATCATATGTTTAAGCTTCTGCATTAGTGTCATATGATATGTTTTGATATGTTATTCCAAGGATAAAATTGGGACCACTTGTGGTTCCGAGTACCGTGACACATGTAAGGTGTAGACTCGGGTAGAGACAAACTTTATGTGATGCCCCAGCTTAAGATAAAAAGTTTCACATAAGCAATACCTGGGAGAGATGCTGGGTATATAAGTAAGCAGGCCTTATCCACTAGTAACGCCTTTTAAAGTTGTGTGGGTCATGTACCACAACAGATAATATAAAAGGAAGACTGGGCAATTAGAAAATGGTATCTGAAACACTCTTGTATCAGCCCTTTTAGTGCATGTAGTTTCAAAAGAATGGGTAATGGTAGATCCCCAAAAGATCGAAGCGTTTAAGAACTGGGTTTGGCCTAGCTCTGTGACTGCAGTTAGGAGTTTTTGGGTCTCTCTAGCTACTATCGTTGATTTGTGAAGAAATTTTCTTCTATTGCAACACATTTGACAAGATTGACGAAGAAAGAGGTATCATTTGAATGGACTGAAAAGTGTGATGAGATCTTTCAAAAACTTAAGACCCTTTTGACCACATCACCTACTCTGAAGGTAAGGATTTTATTGTTTATTGTGATGCTTCCCATTCAGGTTTGGGTGTTGTGTTAATGCAGGATAAGAATGTCATATGTTATGCATCGTGGTGGTTGAAGGTACATGAGAGGAATTACCCAACACATGATTTAGAGTTGGCAGCGGTAGTGTTTCCTCTTAAGATCTGGCGGCATTACCTCTATGGTGTTAAGTGTGACGTGTTTACTGATCATCGTAGCTTGCAGCATGTGTTTACTCAAAAAGATATGAATTTGAGACATCGAAAGTGGACGAAGTTACTCAAGGATTATGATATGACCATCCAGTATCATCCGTACAAGGCTAATGTGGTGGCAGACGCACTAAGTCAGAAGGCAGTAAGTATGGGTAGTCTAGTTTGCTTGGGTGTATCCAAGCGACCTTTGGCTAAGGAAATTCAGACGTTGGACTCTAAGTTCATGCAGTTGGGCATCTCCGAGAAAGGTGGTGTTTTAGCTAGCATTAAATTAAGGGCCATGTTCATTGAAGAGATCAAGACCAAACAGTTTGAGGATGAGCATTAGAAGGAGCTCAGAAATAAAACAGTGTCTGGCAAGGCATAAGAGACCACTCTTGATTAAGGAGGTGTGCTCAGTTTTAAAGGAAGGATTTGTGTTCCCAGTATAGATGACTTGGTTAAGAAGTTGTTGACGAAATCCCATGGTTTGCGGTATTCCATTCATCCAGGTGTGACCAAGATGTACCAAGATTTGAAGCGACTTTATTAGGGGCTAGGAATGAAGAGAGATATAGCAGAGTTTGTGGCGAAGTATAAAAACTGTCAACAAGTAAAGTATGAACATCAAAGGCCTGCAGGTTTGCTTTAGCAAATGCCAATATCAGAATGGAAGTGGGAAAACATAGCAATGGATTTTTTGGTTGGTCTCCCCAAGACTTTGGGAAAGTTTGATTCTATTTGGGTAGTTGACAGATTGACTAAGTCAGCCCATTTCATTCCGATCAGAATAGATTATAATGCCTGGCAATTGGCTAAAGTATATGTAAAAGAGATAGTAAGGTTGCACGAGGTGCCCTTTTCTATCATCTCAGACCATGGTACTACTATAAGAAAAGTTTAAATTACCTGGGGATTTTCCTGAGGATTAATATGAAAATCTGTAGGAAACTTATTTTCCTGCAAATTTTCATACTAATTCCCAGAAAAATCCCCTTATAATTCACAATTTTCTTGTAGTGTACGCAATTTAGATCCAAGTTTTGGAGGAAGATACATGATGAATTGGGCACACAACTCACTTTTAGTACAACTTTCCATCCACAAACGGATGAACAGTCAGAGAGGACTATTCAAGTGTTAGAAGACATGTTGAGGGCTTGTGTGATTGACTTTGGAGGGCATTGGGATAAGTTCCTACCGTTGTGTGAGTTCTTATATAATAATAGTTATCTCTCCAGCATAGATATGCCACCATTTGAGGCATTCTATTGGAGAGGATGTAGATCACCCATAGGATGGTTTGAGTTTGGAGATGTGAAACCTTTGGTGGTTGATTTAGTGAAGGATGCTTAAGATAAAGTGAGGAGTATTCAAGCTAAGCTTTTAGCAGCCCAGAGTAGACAGAAAAAGTATGCGGACCATAAGGTAAAAGACATGGCGTTTCAGATTGGTGGGAAGGTTTTTCTTAAGGTATCACCCATGAAAGGGGTGATGAGATTTAGCAAGAAGGGAAAACTTAGTCCTCGTTACATTGGTTTGTTTGAGATTTTTGACTTTGTAGGGCAAGTGGCGTATATATTAGCTTTACCACCTAGCCTATCGAGAGTTCATCCGATATTTCAGGTATCCATGTTGAAGAGATATCATGGTGACGAGGATAAAATCATAAAATGGGACTCCGTGGTGTTAGACAAAGACCTTCAGTATAGGAAGAACCGATTGCAAATCTTGATCGTGATGTCCGAAAGCTGAGGACCAAGGAGATTAAGTCTGTGAAAGTTCAGTGGAAGCATCGTCCAGTTGAGGAAGCTACTTGGGAAACCGAGAAGGACATGTGAGCACTACTAGAAAACATGCCTGTAGCAACAATTATTTAGTAACAACTAAATATGCGTTGCAATAGACAGTAATTCGCAATGGTTATAACCTTTGCAATAGACAAATGGACCTAATGAAACACTTTAAGAAGTAAATTGTTGCATTATTGCGACAACTGTTGCCATAGTATCTTTTATTGCAACGATTCCTACAAACTGTCGCCTTAGGTACTCTGTGGCAACGGTTCCGCCAAACTCTTTCCCTCAATTATTTCCCTCCACTAATTTTACTACACCCACCAAAAGAGTTTTTTTTTTAATTAATTGTAAAAATAAAATAAAAGGTAAAATATCACTAGGTTAATTTGTTTCTTCAGACTTTTCATCCTCGTAGGTATCGACTTTCTCCTTTCTCTCTGAAGACAAAAGTTAGCATTTTCCTTTTAATCCTTCTTCTTTGATTTTCCTTGTAGGAATCTGCAGCTTTTTGGGTCTTCTTCTTCGTGGGTTTTAACGTTTCTGCAGGCTACAGGTATGTTGTATTCCATCTTCTTCAAAGTTAGAAATGTATTAGAAGGGTTCTTGAAAAAGATTTGAAAATAGACAAATGGGTTTATGTGAAGTAGATATTATTTGCTAGAGTTTATGTTTATAATGTAATCTTATTGTGCATTAGAGTGTCTATCTCAATTTTGGTGAAGATTGATAAATCTCTGCAAAAATGTTTAGATGGAAATTCTCAGTTTAGGAAGAGTTAATGTTATGAAAGATGAGTTTCGATTCTTCATTCTACATTATAATTCTTATCTATCGAAAAACCCCAAGTTTTTTAACAGGACAAACGATTTCTAAGAATAAAATGAACTGAAGTATTTTTCAACTCCAAAAGTCATTAAAATTGAGCATTAAGGGATTTTGTTTCTCTCTTTCGAGTACAATTTTCAAGATCTAAGTTTATACTTTCTTCCTTCTTGTCTAAAATTTTTAGTGGACAAACTACAAGTTGGTCATCATGCTCAGCTCACTGCTCAAAAAAAGGTAATGTTCCTGTTTCTCTTATTTTACTTTGATGTATATGTGTGTGTATGTTAGATATTTTACGTTTACTAATCTTTGTTCGTTGTTGCTTATTCATTTTTTAGTTAAATCATTCCATATGACTGTGTTTTTCAAATTTAAGGTCTGTATTGTAAGTTTAGAATGTTGGAAAAAATTTCACTTTATGCTTTATTGTAAAAAATATTTCATGATCAATTTTCTCTGTTATGAGTTAAGAGCTTCAGAAACCAGATCATTCATGTTACTTTCAGCCTCAGTGAACTCCATCTCGTCCATTCATTCCCTAGTGTACCAATGCAAGAAAGCTTTTCTTCTGAACATAGTTGTGTAGTGGTGGTGTGTATTCTTCTTGAAATGAAAACAGAAGTCCGAGGTCGTAGCTTTTTTAATGATTGTCATTAGGGTTACCAAGTGCTTTACACTAGCATTACTGGTTCAGGAATACATTGAGCAGACCTAGCGTCTAATTGATCATAGAATAAGGTTTTGATTATGAAACCAACCTCTTTATTATTTGAGCACCGAATAAAACTTTAGGTATTGAGTAATTCTTTGTTTTCTCCTTTAATATTCTTTTTGTGATAAATATTGTATTTTCTGTTTTAAGATCATTTTTGCTTTTGGAATACATTGAGTAGATCCTTGGTGTAGTTGAGCACAAAATAAGGCTTTGAGTGTTAACTCAACCTCTCTAAGGCTGCTCCTAGATTTAGATATGCATGTCTACATTTAACCATACATCAAAGTTCTCTAAGGCTGCTCCTTGTCTTTTCTTATAAATTTGAAGTTTTACGATTGAGCTGCTTAGTTTCTTGAGTGAGGATAGTGACTTTGGTTTTGTTGTCCTTTTATTCTTTTCTTTTACCTTTAAATTTATTTAGAAGTCTTTAATTAGAGACACAACACCCTCAACTTGTTAACTCAAATTTGCCTAGTTAGCTTAGTTATGCTTATCTTTAATTTAAAAGGTTATAACTAGTAAAGTTTTCATGTAGTGAGCCATTCACTGCTTAAAAAAAGGTAATATTCTCTAGTCTCTTAATTTTGTAGTCAATATCTTTTTAGTCTATTCTCATTTCCATTGATATGTGTGTGAATCTTGGTTTTTACTCTTCTTTTTGTGTTGTTTATAATCATTTCCAGGTGATTCTTTCCCCATGTATGTGCTCTCTAAATGTTGTACATGTATAGTAAGTTTAGAGTGTTGGATAAGATTTCCCTTTTATGTGACTTTCCTGTTACTCTTTTTTTCTGATTCATGTTCTAGTTTGTGACCATTGCTGATTCTAGAACTGATTGAGTAGATATTGGGTCTGGTTGAGCTACGCATAAGGTTTTGAACATTAACTCAGCCTCTCAAGGGGGAGTCTTGCAATCGTGTGCTACTTAGTTTCTTGAGTGAGGTTGTTGTCTTTGACAAAATAATATGAAATTTTGTATTTTTTATATGAAATCCATTACATCTTTTAAGTGTTAGATTTGTCAAAATCGTTTCACTTTACTGTCGTGTCTTATTATCTTAAGATTGAGTTTTTAGATTTTAAATCTTTTACATCATTTCTCTTTTAACTAATTGAAATTCTAGGTAAAATAGGTATTGTTAAGTAGATAGCTGATTATGTATAACAAATAGCTCAAGGAAAAAAGACATTTCATTTATGTTGTTAAATAAAATAAGATAGAGCCACTGATCAAAATCTGTTGAATGTAAGTTTTTAAGGGAACCAAATCTGTTGGTGTGCTATTCAGAATCTTCTCTTTTATTTCTTATCTTGGTAATTTGATTTTGGTGTCATATAGGATATTCAATATTGAATGGATAGTGGAGATAAAAGTTGGATGGGTCTCCGGAGATCCACCAATGAGTATATCAGTGGTGTGAATAACTTTCTTGATACAACTTTTGAACGAGCTTCCAAAGGAGATGAAATATTGTGTCCTTGCAAAAAGTGTGCTAATTGTAAGTGGCATCATCGAAATGTGGTAGAGGATCACTTGGTTGTTTATGGGTTTGTGCAAGGGTACACCAAATGGATTTTTCATGGGGAAAGTTTTTCCTCGAGAAATAATCCAGATCATAATAATAAGGAAGGTTCCAACATGCGTGACAAAATTGATGGCCTACTTCATGATACTTTTAGAGATGTTGCAGGTGACTTGAGGCTTGAGGGAGTGAGAGAGGGGCCATCCGAAGATGCAAAGAAATTTTTTAAATTGCTGGAGGAAGGTAAACAAGATTTATATCATGGGTGTGAGAAATTTCTCTAAAACTGAAATTTCACTATTCGATTATTCTTGTTCAAAATGCATTCATGGTTTGAGTAATGTGGCCTTTTGGAGACTTGCTAGACCTGTTAAGAGAGGCATTTCCATTTGCTCATATACCTAAGTCGTTCCACAAAGCAAAAAATGTGATTAAAGATTTGGGTCTTAATTATGAAAAAATACATGCATGTCCTAATGATTGCATGTTATTTTGGAAGGAAAATGAGAAGGAAAATAATTGCTCTGTTTGTGGCTCGTCTAGATGGAAGACTGTTAATGATCCCTTGACTAATGAAAGCTCCAAAATTCCTGCAAAGGTTTTAAGGTACCTTCCCTTAAAACCTAGGCTTCAGAGAATATTCATGTGTCCTGAAACAGCTGCAAATATGAAATGGCATGATACTGAACGACCCAAAGATGGCAACATAAGGCATGCGGCTAACGGGGAAGCTTGGAAGAATTTTGATTCCTTGCACGAAGATTTTGCTAGAGATCCTCGTAATGTTAGATTGGGTCTTTCAAGTGATGGTTTCAACTCGTTTCGAACCATGAGTATTTCCCATAGTACATGGCCTGTTATGTTAATGAATTATAATTTATCACCGTGGATTTGCATGAAACAAGAGTATATGATATTACCTATGATCATTCCAGGTCCATCGTCTCCAGGAAAGGATATTGATGTCTACCTTCAACCACTAATTGCAGAACTGAAAGAATTGTGGGAAACTGGAATGGAAACATATGATGCTGATTCTAACCAAACTTTTCAATTGCGTGCAGCCTTATTGTGGACAATTAGTGATTTTCCAGTCTATGCAATGCTTTCTGGTTGGAGCACAAAAGGAATAAAGGCATGCCCAACTTGTAATCATGGGACATGCTCTCAATATCTCAAGCATAGTCGTAAGATGTGTTACATGGGTCATCGGGCATTCTTACCTCCTGATCATCCATTTTGAAGAGATAAGAAATCATTTGATGGTAAAGAAGATCACATATCTGCACCTACTCCCTTATTAGGCACAAAAGTATTAGAAGAGTTGCGTGAATTAAATAATGTTTTCGGAAAGGACAAAAAAGGAAGCGTCCTGATAGTGAGGGTCCATGGAAAAAAAGATCCATCTTTTTTGAATTGCCATACTGGGAACATAACAAACAGAGGCACAATCTTGATGTGGTGCACATTGAAAAAAATATTTGTGACAGTTTGCTCGGGACTTTGTTGGATGTAACTGGAAAGTCAAAAGAACATGTAAATTCTCGATATGACTTGCAAGAAATGGGGATACGAAAGGAGCTTCAACCAATACAAGATGATAATGAAAAAGTTCATTTGGCTAAAGCCTGTTTCTCCATGAAACCACCAGAAAAGTAAGTTATTTTGCACTGTTCTTAAAAAATGCCAAAATTACCAAAAAGGTTGTGTTTCAAATATATCAAGATGTGTGGAAGTGGATGAGATGAAAATATCAGGTTACAAGAGCCATGATGCTCATTTCATAATGCATTACTTGCTACAAATTGTTGTTAGAAAAGTGTTGCCCAAAAAAGTTTCTATGGCTTTGATTCGGTTGGGGAACTTCTTTAAAGTCATAAGTAGCAGGGTGATAAGGCAAGCAGATCTTGATACAATGCAGTCTGAGATCAATGAGATTATATGTGACCTTGAAAAGATTTTCCCTCCATCTTTTTTGATATAATGGTACATTTTCCCATCCATTTAGTAAATGAAATTAAGCTTGGGGGGCCGACACATCTTCGTTGGATGTATTCCAGTGAAAGAAACCTATGTTTCTTCAAGGGACTTGTTCGTAATCGATTTCATCTAGAAGCATCAATACTAGAGGGATTCGTGGCACTAGAGCGCGTGAATTTATGTTCTAGATACCTACATGCTGGGGTGAAAACAAAATTTAGTCGATACCAATTAGAGGATGAGCAGGGAACTGAAA
>NW_006238975.1:1334761-1336900 GCF_000226075.1 Solanum tuberosum
TTGCTTGCAGGGAACATAAGACTGTAATTGACAATCATAGTAGATCAAATGCATGGATTAGAGCACAGAATCATAGTCAGGAATTTGGCAACTGGTTTAAGGAGAAAGTTAAATCTGTTGAAGTGGCTGAACATTTACGACAACTCGCTAAAGGGCCTAATACTGCGGCAAAAAGATATACAGCATATTTCATTAGTGGATATCGATTTCATACAATAAAACGAGATAGTCAAGGTAAGACCCATAACTATGGAGTGACTTTATCATCAACGACTGATAGTTTTGCCAGTGCTAGAGACCAAAACCCCATTGATGGAGAAGTTGTCTATTATGGAGTTATTCAAGATATCATAGAGATTGATTATTGGGGTTGCTTTAGTGTTGTGTTGTTTAAATGTGATTGGTTTCGTAATGAAGTAGATGAATATGGATTAACTCGGGTATAACTTCAACAAGTTATGCAGTACTGAAGATCCATTTGTACTGGCATCTTAAGTGCATCAAGTTTTCTATGTAGAGGATCCAATTGAGAAAGATGTTTATTATGAAAGGACCAAAGTTCATGTTGATTTATTTGATTTAGAAGAAGAGAATTACCCTAATATTGGAGACACATTTTTTGGGGAGCCAGACAATGACATTGGACCATCAAATGGAATACCTGATGTTGATGTTGATCTCAGATGGTAAAGAGAAGATGTACCTGGTGATGTCATTGATATGCCAACTCATGATCAACATTCAGAATATATGGAACAAGATATGGACACATCAGAAGAAGATGAGGACTTTGATGATGTCGATTGGGATTGGATGGTTGCTGATGATTGACGAAGGGATTTTTCTTATATATCTCTATTGCATTTTCTTATATGTACTATTGGTTTGAAAGTCCATTGAAAGAATGTTGATTTGAGATTGCTTTAGTGCTTCATTTGCTGAAACGAGTTGAGTGATTTTGCTTTAGAAAGCCTATGTGAATCAGGTAGCAAGAAGTGGTGATTCTAATTTCTGCTTCACCCTTTCTCCTCTTTACTAGTTCGTCTTATTGCGACTGTAATCTTCTTTTCACTGATTCTGCTTTATCTTCTTGATTCTGTTGGGATGTGTAACTCCTTATCTTTATATCTCTATTTTTACAGCAGGCAATACTTGGTAGTCATGAAACAGGGACAGTCTTCAAGAATAAGGAATAAAGAAACAAGAGCAACTGTTCCAGCTGGAACACTCACATTTTTGGCGAATCAAAAGAAGTTGTTGCTAGCTAGAAGAAGAAAGGATCTACTGATCAAAAAGCGTCAGTGTCTAACAGATGTAATAGAAGAACAAGATGTGCTAGAATCACACAATCCAGAGGCAAGAGTTCGTATACAAGCTGACTCAACTAACAATGTAGTGCAACCAGTAGAAGAACAACTTCAATTGAATTCTACTGCTCTTGAAGTAAATGAACAATCTGAAGAACAAGGCAAGAACATCCATATTTTATTTATAATATTACTTTTCATTTTTAATTATAAAATCAAATTACAATACTACTTTGGAAGGGTTATCTTTATTTGTGTATTATTGTGGACTCTTCCACTAAAAAAAGACAAAGAGGTCAAACAAAGATGTTGTCTGTACCTGGAAGGCATGATCGTAAACTGATTGTACTGAATAAAGCTGGTCAGCCAGTTGGTCCTAGTAATGATGTCGTGATAGAGTTGAGCAGCTTCCTCGGTACACTTGCTAGGAATGCGACCCTTTGTCCTCTTGATATAGAAAATTGGAAGTTGCTTGACACAAAACAGGATTTGTGGGATTATACCAAGGTTTGAAGTTTTCAATTCTCTGTTAAGTTAAATATATTTAACATTTATTGCACTAACTCAATGTCCAAATTTTCAGGAGAAATATGATATTCCAGAAATCGGAAATAGATGGACTTTAAAAACAATTCAAGAAGCTTGGAGAAGGCGTAAGTTTATTTGAAAACACACCACTTTGATGCCTACGCTAATGATCAAATTCGGATGGAAAAAAAGCCTGATGATGTTCCAACATCTCAATTTAAGGAACTTCTTAAATATTGGAACTCAGAAAAATTTCAGGTAAGTCTTACTAGTTGGTAATACGAAATAAGAGTTATTTGACTCA
>NW_006238975.1:1337052-1338057 GCF_000226075.1 Solanum tuberosum
TTTCAAGCTTAAGTTGTGGTTTAGCTTTCCAGCTCGCATACTCGTACATTCAATGTACTGATGCCAGTTGGCCTGCATCTTATGATGATGCAGACACAGGTACCCCGGATCAGCATCCTGCACGCCGTTGATCCAGCTGAGCACTCTAGAGTCAGTGGTGAGCCTCCTTGCTTCCGGAGGACTCAATTGTTTTGTTCTTTTAGTTTTGTGCTATTAGGATGTTGTGGGGTCTGTCCCAACATCCATCTCAGTACGTTAGAGGCTTCATAGACAGACAGTCAGTCAGTTAGTATAGAGTCTCTCATCTATGCATTTATGTAAATATTCTATTTTGAGACTAGAGTTGCCTTTTTGGTTTGATTTCATCAGTTAAGTTATTTATGTCTTTGCATGGCATTGAGTTATTCCGCTGAGTTAAGAAAGCCAGGCCAAGGGTTCGCTTGGGGGCCAGCAATGGTCTCCAAGTGCCAGTCCCGCCCAGGGTGTAGGCTCGGGGCGTGACACTTCTCTTCTATTTGTAGAAAATGTCAAAAGCCAACAGTGAGAATCGGAAAAAGTTGAAGAATCCACATACTGTTGGCAAGAAAAGCTTTGCTTTAGTTCGCAATGATCTGGTATGAGCTCCTGCATAGCATTGAATAAAACCATGTCGCATTTTAAAGAAGATGTTTGATATCCACTTTTAATGTGTACAGGAAAAAGAGAGGAAAACTAATGATACTTCATCACCTAAGGAATTTTTTGTGGTTACAAGAAAAAGAAAGCCCAATCGATCATACAAGGATACAGATGAAGATACAACTAGTAAAATTGTGATATTTCTATCTAATTTTTATTTTTTTTTATTTGAATTTGTTTTTTCATATTTACTCTTTATATGTGTACTTGAATTCTCTTGTTTTTTTATAATAAAACTGCATTATAGGCTGAGATGGAGAATATTGAAATGCAACAAAATGAAGATGGTAATGAGACAATTGATGCATTTGCTTCTGTCATGGGATC
>NW_006238975.1:1338493-1361584 GCF_000226075.1 Solanum tuberosum
TTTCTTCTGCTACTGCTTTTGCAGTTTTCTGTTTGGTTCATCTTCATTTATGGCCCATTATGTTAATCTGCTTCTACTTCTTTTTATTGTGCTACTTCACTTGCAATCTTCTTGTATTATTGTTGGTGCAACTGCGATCATCTTTTTATTTTTATCGAAGTTGATATTATCGAGATTAGTGTTACTGTTGTTTGCATAGTTTAGGAGTATTGAACTAAACTTAAAACATCAATTGATTAAGAAGGTTTAAAAGGTGTGCTCAAGATCTAGGTTGATTTTAGGTGTTGTTGGTTTCTAGTAAAAATATACTGACCCTATTTGTTGGTTTTTACCCTTTTGGTTCATCGTTTGTTTCTGATGTATAGTGACTGACTTTGTTCTTGTTGTATTGCCTCATCATGTAGCCCCTATTTGTTGTTGTCTCTTGTGTTTAACTGTTCTATTTTGATCAACAAATATCATGTTTATGACTGTGTAATCTTTCTAGTTCTGATTCTGAGGATTGTAATTTATGATTTATTGGAATTTAATGTCTTCCGTCCTTTGGTGGGAGAGCTTGAAAACTGTGGTAATGGATTGAGTTGTCTTGTTCAATTGCAATGCTTGTAATGTAATCAGCTAACTAATTTGTTTCTGACTTAGTTGTTCCCTCTCAGCTTCTTCACCTGATGCTAATTCTTCTAAGTGTTTACTGGCTGCTAAACTGTCCTCATCCGTGTACACTATTATAGCTATATTTTTCAAGTTGTTTCCTGATAGGTTTGGCTCCTCCTCATGAACAGTTAGAGCTTCTCTATGTTAGTACTATCACTTAGAGTCTTGGTTTCCTGTGAGTTATTTTCATCATGACCCCTTTTATCTTTAATCTACTCGTTGTTCTTGAACACTTTGTCCTCCTTTGGTAGGTCCACATTATTGTAATTCTCTGCTCCCTACCAAACTACAATATCAGTAACTTTGCATTTTTCTTTTTTAAAAAAAGTGATGTGGTAGTATAGGTTATGTCCAGAAAGAGTAAAAATTAGGAGTTGTGTGTCTTCTTTTCCCTTTTCAATTTTCAACTTCCTCTTTCCTAATTGTTGACCCTTTTGAAATTGTAGGTGAACAAAATGAGCAAAGCGGGGATGAAAGCAGTGAAGACGTTACTTAAAGAGAATTCCCGTTTTATCTATATATCTACAAACATTCTAGCACTATTTTACTTTTGGCCTAATTTTGTGAACTTAAATGAATGCCAACTCTTGAACATATAGGACTATTTTTATGTTTGGGCTTAATTTTTGTGAACATCATGTATGTTAACTCTTGAATTGTAAATCAAGATCATGTGTTTTTATCTTTGATAAATGGATGCTACTAGTTGAAGTACATATTGATTTAATTTTTTCTATCATTGTATTATAGCTTATTTCAAAAATAAAGAATATACACAGTGCCTACAATAGCTTGCAATAAACATTAAAAAAGTCTATTGCAATAGCTTAATAACAATGTTGCAATAGTTTAGCAGAACCGTTGTAATAGCTTAGATCGAGCTGTACAATAAAGTTGTTGCGATATATCGTTTGCAACGGTTCGCAGCCGGTGCAGCAACCATAGAATAGTATCGGCCTAGACTAAAGAATAACTGTTGCTATACATAGTGTATTGCAATGGTTTACAACTGTTGCCAGAAAACCGTAACTATAGACATATCACAATAGGCTTATATGCAACACACCTTATTCCGTTGCCATAATGCAATTGCAACACTCTTTGAGTCTATGGCAATGAATTTTCTTGTGTTGCAACAGACCTATTTTCTAGTAGTGGAGACAAGTATCCCAGTTGTTTGTCGATTCAGGTACTACTCTACTCTTACTTTAGCCTGTTTTCCTAAGTTGGTCACTCGGGGACGAGTGATGGGTAAATTGGTATCTATTGGAACGACCTGTTTCCATCGTTATAAAATAGCCATCGGGGAAAAATTCCAGGCCGGAAAACTTTTTGGTAATAACTTGAAATTTCTTAGCATAGTCCAGATTTGGATGAAATCGGAGTCAGCGAGGTCTAGGGAAATCTGGTAACAAATGAGAGATCTAACAATGAATTTGATCGCATGAGTTGATAGCTAAGATGTTAAGGAAATCGTACGACTTTACGAAATCAAATTCGGGCTAGTAGAGCTCCCGAAACTGATCTTAGCGTGAAATGGTATTTTCTAAGTGTCATGGGATGAAGGTGTGTTGTGAAATGGGGGTTTTAAACTCTTAAATTAGCTCACTATTTTCGTGTAAGCTGCCAAGGCGGGATTTTTCCTGCCAGGGCGAAGCCGCTGTGGCGGGATAGGGGCCGCCATAGCGGGCCAGTCGCGAATTAAGTCGTAAATAAACCCCAAATATGTCATTATTCTGAAAATTTCATTTTTGAGAGCTAGGAGACGACCCCAGGCATATATCTTGACAGTTTTTCACCATTCTTGAGGCTAAAGGTAAGGTTTTCACTCCCCACTTCCGTCTTTCGATCCGTAGAATGTAAAATCTTGATTGCATATCGTTGAGGGACGGTTTTGAATGGTTTTAGATGGTGGGAAATGGCCTAGCTGCACCTTAGGATCATAATTTGGGTATTGGGATCTGGGTTTGGCCTAGGGTTGATACTATTGATTGTAATTCGGGAATTTATACCTTAATTATTGATCCTCGCATTGAGTTTATTGTTTGTAGACCAAGAACAAGCGGAAAGAATCTGGAAATGGAAGAATCAAGTTTCTTAGGAGGGTTCAAGCTTTGTTCGAGGTAGGTGATGGTTGTGATTTCATGTTGGTGTGATGTATGTGGTTAATTACTCCATTTTAATGCATGTATGTATGCGAATATTGCAATATTGATTACACTAATAGTAAATGAGTAGGAATGAATGAATGTATGGCATGAATCAACACTTGATTGTATGATTATGAGAATGTACATTGTGATTGTGATTGTGGCTTGTTGAATGGATTGTGTGTTATGTTCCAACACACTAACTTGGATCGGGTGCCGCGTTCCAGCGCATATATGGGATCAGGTGTAACGTCTGGCACACTAACTTGGATCGGGTACCACGTACCAGTACAGTAACAGTTTGGGTGTGGGTTCCATGAGAGGGCAAATGACTTGTCATACAGATGTATTTTGAGAACGTGGAATTGTTTGTTGATCTTGATATGATGATTGATATTGTATATGTTCGGCATATGCCTGTTTTATTATGTTGTGGTACTTGTATATGTTTCACCTTTTTGGAATAGTCGTGTGATCCTACCAGTACACTGTGGTTGTGTACTGATACTGCACTTGCTCTTACTTTGTTGATTACAGAGCATCTTCAGGTGGCTACTGACAGACCTCATTTACAAGACCAATGATTGATTCAAATTGCAGGGTGAGCCAGTTCTTCCAGGCTGCCAAGAGTTCTCGTTATGTTTAGTCCATTTCTATTCGAACTTAGACTAGTACAATTAGATCTTCTTATGTTTAGTTTGGGGTTGCACCCATTTTCTTAGACTTGTCGTTAGTAGATGTTTTGGTACATTAACTTTCATGTTCTAGACATTAATTCTGCAATTGTTTTGTTAGACTTTTGGAGTTTATGGGAACTCCCTATTTTTCCTTTAGTTCTACATTTAAACCTACTTCAGTATCTTTAAATGTATTTAGTTGGTTAGTTCTTGAGTTAGATAATTAGTATTAATGGTTCTCCCACCGGAGGGTTACTGTGGTTGCCAATCACGACAATCGGGGTGGTGACAATTTAGAACTCGAACATGTATAAACATTGCAAATCTAATACGACTGTCTAATTTTTTATTTATAACATTAGATTTCTAACAATATGTAAGAAATAATTAAAATATTATTTAAAAATAAAAGAATCAAATACGGAAAAAAATAAAATAAAATTCCCAATATAATTAAATAACAAAATATTTTTCCATAAATATGTAATTTGTGATTGATAAGGTATATCAATCAATTGATTTTCTTTCTATTAGTTGATTTTTATTTTTGTTGTTATCCTTCTTCCTATTTCTTTATTCCACATTATTCTCAATCAGTTGGTAAAGATTTTTAAAATTTCATCACTAAAAAGTAAAAGAGTTTTTCCAAATCTTGATTGAACATGTAATTTTTTTCTGATTCAATTAGTTTATTATTTATTTATTTTTTGCTTTTTTTATAAGTTTTTTGCTTTGATCTTGTTTTTTATTTTCTTAATCTGAAATTTGATTTTTTAGAAATAAGGATTCTGTTTTTTTGAAAATTTAATTTCCTTTTTTACTTTTTTTATTATGATCTGGAACTTTATTTTTGAGAAATAAAAAATTATTTTTCTGAAATTTTGATTTTATTTTTGGTGTGCTATAGGGAGTGAGTTGTGTAGTGAAATAAGGAAGGGATAAACATTAGTTTGGGAATTAGGATTTATGTATCAAACGTTTGGGGTTTGGGATTAAAATAAGAAATTTTGAAAATTTTTAAAACTGGTAGGGGAATAATGGAAATTATGGAAAAAAAAGTGTGTATATAGGTAATTTATCCTTAATGAAATACCTTTTATGAATATGTGGTCCCTTATGTTTCTTCAAATTTACTGTCAAGTGACAATATAATAATAATTTATACGCTCTGTAAAATTCCTTCAGTATTTATAAATATTATTAATTTGAATTGTTGGTTGGGAAATGAAGATTCTGTTTTTATTAAAGATGCCCAAAATGGGCTTTTTATTAAAGATAGATGGTAAGAAAATTACAAAGTTCTAGGCCCAAAAGTGGCCCAGACCCAAAAAGCCTGAACTACACTAGTCTAAATCAGAGAAGGAAAGAAAAGGCAAAGCGACAAGATAAAATCCTTAGCTCGACCTTCATTTTTCTTCCAGGTGTGCGCCGGCGTCGTGACCATCTCTACACCCAAAAACGCACCTCCGGCCACCAGTATCACTACGAACACCTTCCATGTTCGGCTTGTAATCATCTAGATGTCAAAAATTCTCACTGACATCATGATTCCTCACCAATGAAGACTTCTTCAACATGAATGTGACATAGCTGTACTTAGAACAAAGGTGTGAGTTGGTTTGAATCATTTTCAATACATTCCTCATTTCCCCATCATTACAACTCTCAGATTTTCCTTCCAACAGAATGAACCCCAATCGAGTTGATACCACTATTAAAGAGGATAAATTTTCAGCTGCCAAATAAGGTATTGAGATATTTTGATATTGAATGTATCCTTATGCTTCCACAGTTGTTGTTTGTATATTTAGCTTTCTTGATTCTGCTCACCTGAAGCCTACATCCAGTATTTTGGACTCCTTTTATTCTTATTTTTGGCATATTGTTCTTGTCCAATTGAATAATTATTTAGACATAACTCCCCCATGTTTAATCACATTCCTCCTTTTCAAAATCTGTGATATTATAAAGGCAGGGACTGCTATAAAAATAAGCTTCAATTTATTAGCACAATCAACCTTCCATTTCTCCTCCAAGACTTGCTTAATCTGTGCTAACTGGCATTGTACCCATGCAACTTCATTAAACCACTTCCAAATATGATTAGAATCATGTCAATTAATAAATAGATGTACAAAGTATTCTTATATACTGTTGTTATAACAACATTCTACAAAATCAGCAATGCCTCTTCGGATCAAAATTTCCCCAATAGGAATTCTTCTAAACCACATCCTTCATAACAGGAAGGACACCTTGTAAGGCAATCCTTTCATCCATATGTTAGATATATTCTCTATAGGCTCCTTCATGTGTTTGCACAAATCCCATGTTGTTCCTACCTTGAATTGTCGAGGTCCACTAGGAATCCAACAAGGTTTATCTCTACCCTGAGTAAGTACCTGATTTCCCATGACACTGTCAATGTGATTGCATACTTCCTCATCAAAATTAGCATGTAACACGGCCTGATCCCATCCATCTTCATTGACCAATTGCATGAAAATTTTCACTTTACTATGATCCTGCTCAACATCCATATGAAAATACAAAGCCCCAACTGTGTCCAATTATCAAACCATACACTAGCATGTCCCTTCTTCGGTTCCCACCATATCTCTTGATCAAAGAAATCTCTTGCCAGTAACATATTTTTCCATACTTCTGATCCCCCTTTTCATTCTACTATTTGTGGCATTTGTCTCTTGCAATACTTGTTCCACATATAATTAGACTACATTGTATTAGTAGTCCTGAATTTCCACCATAGTTTAGCAAATAAAGCCTTAGAAATATCAAACAGTGATTTAAATCCCAATCCTCTTTCTTCTTTTGGTACACAAATACCATTTCATGCAATCTAGTGGGTAGCTCTACCCACTTCCTTGAAATTCCATAAGAATTTAGTAAAAACTCTATGAATATCATATACTACACATTTAGGAGGATTAATGACAGATAACAGGTATATAGGAATACTGTGTAAGACATTGTTGATTAAAATAACTTTATCCCCAAAAGACAATAGGTTTCCTTTCCATAGCTACAACTTGCTTTGAATCTTTTTTATCAGAGAAATGCACCTTCTTTTTCTTATGATGGCCAATAGGGAAACCCAAATACCTCAAGGGAAAGCTTCATTTTGTACAACCAGTGACCTCTGATACGCTCAAATTACACCTCCCTAAAGAAGTATAAGCGGTCGTTCCCAAATAAAGAATCTAACTGAGGTTATGATCGATCCCACGAGGAATATGATCTAGACTTAGGCTACTTCCAACCCGTTTGGTATACATTTAGAAACCCCTACTACGTGCTCGAGATTCAATCAGAAGCCTCTTCATACAAATAAAATATGCTACCCCTTCTAATTTCAGCATTATAGACTGAACTAAGTAGTCAAAACTTCAAACTGAGGTCATCTAAATAATAAGTGGGTCCATGATCAAGCTCAATTTTAAGTAAAATTACGCAAGTGGGCTTGAAATTCACTTGGAAGCCTCGGGATCCATATTAAAGGTCCCTCTAGACCGAATTTGATGTTCCAGAACTAATGGAATTGTCATAGTTGTATCTGAGGCTGTCTTCCTAAAATTTTGACCAAAGTCAACCGTTAAAATTTGAAGCTCCAAAGCATGAATACTTACACAGAATCTAAATAAACAACCATGTGACAAAACTGTCAGTCTCAGTTAGTCATAAAATATTAGGGGTTGCTAATGAAATGCACTAAACAACAAAAAGAAGACATTAGTACATAAATGACCTGAAGGGTCATTACATAAACAAAACTTTTATTTCTGCCACTATTATTTGTAGGGTTTTTCCGCTATTAGGGGGATTTAAATTCAAATACATTAATTAACCTTCTTATAAAGTGTGTTTCATTCCTCAAAGTTTTCTTCCACCTATTTCATGAAGCTTAATCTTTTAATGTATGTCATAGTGATTCATGTATCTATTGCTAATTTCTTTTTGCTATTTTGGTGTACTTTTTTTTAACTCTGTTAAAAATTCTAGCAAGGATGATTGAAAATTGATCTTCTCTTTTGTCCCTTTGTACATGTTTCTTCATATACTTCTTTGGAAAATTGCTTGTGGTTTGTGCTATATTTGATAGCACACAACAACAAATATGTGATAACTAATAAAGAACAATTGATGAAGTTTGTTAAAAGAACCAAACAAATTGCTCTCTTGCTTGTTAAGGTTAGTATATTATTTTGATTGTTTTATCTTAGGTACAAACATTTTGTATGTCATTGCACTCTTCCTAGAATATTACTCCCTCTATCCCAATTATGTGACTTACTTTCCATTTTAGTCAGTCCAAAAAAGAATGACACATTTCTATCTTAAGAAACAATTTAACTATTAAATGTCTATTTTACCGTTAATGAAATGATTTACAGCCACATAAATTTCTATCATTCATTTTGGACCATAAATTTTAAAAGTCTTCATTTTTTCTTAAACTCTGTACCGAGTCAAACTACCTCACATAAAATAGGACGGAGGGAGTAGTATAGAGACAATTAGTCCACTTTTTTTATCACAAGTTTACTAATTTGCCATATTTCTTTCTCTCTTGTTTTTGGGCATAATAAGAGATCAAGTTTTCTTGAAACTAACAGATGTCCAAAATACACTATAACAAAAGTAATTTTTATCGGCAATAAATATGCACATTAACAAAGAGTGCTAGAGTCTTTACCGATATTAATTAATTGTCATTACATTCAATATCGCTATGAACATTAGGGACATTATAGAGAATACTAATTACCTCTAAAAATACATATTTAGCGACAATTAAGCTATTAATTACCGTTAAAGATCATTTTTTCTGAAGTGATAACTCTTTCTTTTGATAAAGACTTTTGTGTTTTTATAAAGAAGTTATAACTCTTTCTTTTGGCTTCTTTCAATTAAATTTGTGAACTGTAAACTTGGATACAAACCGAAAGACTTTCTTTTTGAAAAATATGTTAAGCAACATGCCTCTTTTTCTTGATTGTTAGGAAAGTAAGGTCGTTTTATTATTATTTGTGGATATTTGTGATTTCCAGTGCTCACAATATTATGCTGTGAGATTTTAATATGTTATGTTTCAAAATTTTGGTTTAGAATATCCAGTTGTGAACAGTTTCAAACAGATGCCACCTATTTCTTGGTTGATAGTTTCATTTATTTTTTGTGATTGCATACTATAACAATAACAATAACTATGGTTCAATTCCAAATAAGTTGGGGCTGGTGATATAAAATCTAAGCAATAGTAATGAATATTCCGAGACAATGAGAAATAAACTTTATGATACTAACAATTTTAGGGTCATTAACATATACATGGTACATCATACTATAATAAAAAAATATTGATGGAGGTTCGTAAGAACGGAGCTGAAGGTCCTCCATTTGAATATAGTTAATTTTGTTCTTGTATAGACCTGATGTTCCACTTTATTTGGGAGTGTTGTTGTTCGAGGATTTTTGGTCTCTTCTTTAACATATGATGTTGTTCTTTATAACTTCTTGAAATTTAGAAAATTTCGTTACTTCTGACCAAAAACTTTTTTCTTATACTTAAAATCTAATCTATCTATCACTCATAATTTTTGTATAACAAAAACAAAAAATTTAAAAATATGGCACTTTCAGATTTCGGAGGAACGCTTTTCCTTAAGATAAAATGTTCTTGACAATATAGTGTATGTATCAAAAATACGAATATTACGGAATGATCATATGTAAGCTTGATTAAATAGTTCAATCTCGTGTGAAGCACAGGTAATTTACCTAGTATATATATATATATATATATATATTTGGGGTCTTAACAGGTATATTGTTTTCACATATATAAATTATAGGAAATAATCTAGTTGACGTGGGGTTTTATTTCATCCAATAAGAGAAGGAATGACACATAATAAATTTTTAAAATGAATAAATAAAAAATTAAAAAAGAGGGTTGTTAGTTTCCAGAGTATAAATGAGCCAAAAAGGTGATTGAAAGAGTATTTTAAACCAAAAAGACGAGTAGAAGGGTTTTTGTAGACCAAAAGATGGATGAAGGTTATACTTTTCCTATAATTTAGGGGTATTTTTTTTTACCATTTTCCGAATAAAATAAGAGACTTTGAAATCAACAATTAAACAGTGCCTTTTTTATGATTTATTTGATATTTGTTCAATGTCTTAATTTATACTCTCTCTATTTTATATTAAGTGAATTTGTGAGACAATGCACACTTATTAAAAACGAAAAACTATGTGTCATAGCAAATAACGATATATATATTTAGTCCACTTAATTATAGTTTAAAATATTTATTATACATGGATATATTTTAATATTAAATAGCAAATAAAATTTACACATCATTAGAACATTTAGGCATCATTTGTTTGTACTTACTAAAGGTCCAAATCTTAATCATTCAGATTCAGCCCTTTAAATGTGTATGGATTTTAGGTTTGAATCTTAATCATTCAGATTCGGTCCATTAAGTCCATGTGTTTCTTTTTAAAAGAATCCTATGGATGGATTTGAAAAGATCTAAATGAATCAGATCTGTAGGAGAGACTTAACAACATTCAAATTTAATTAACACGCTAGAATAAAGAAATCACGTCACCTCTCTCTCATTGCACAACTTGCTCTCTCTTTCTCCACAAACTTTCCTCCTCTCTTTTCTCAATCAAACACTAATTTTTTCCTCTTGAACAGGTAAGTTTTTATAATCTTTACAAGTGTTTTCTTTATATTAACAATTTTTTGGGTTGTATTGATTTTTGTCAAGAACTCTTGTTGTAATATTTCTTTTGGGTGTATTGATGTTTATCAAGAACTCAATATTTTTGAGTAAAACATTAGTACTCATGATTAAATATAACAACTATATATACATGTCTGAGGCCTTTTAAGAAAATATAATTTGTTTAGGCCAAAGACATTGAAGACTTCATCTCTACCCTTTCCAAATTTTTGTACAATTTTTTTGAAGGTAGTACTGCAACAAGAGTTCATGAGTGGAGTCCAAGTTATAACTATATCTAGTTGGTGACCAAAATGATGGAGCTCCTAATAATTCTTTATCCCAATCTTCAGTTTCGATTGAAAGAAAAGTTTTGAGGAAGAAATTTATGAAAAGATGAGTACTGCTTTGGAGTTATTGATTAAAAAAAATAGTGCATCTGGCTTTGAAGAATGCAAAGGAAAAATTAGATGGACTTGAATGGGAAGAACAATTATATAGTACATTTGTTAGTATATTTTGTGAAGGTGACATCTACAAAAAACCATGATGACACTGGAGGTTCACAAGTTTGAGAATTGGATTAAGGTCATTCGAGAAAAAATATGAATTCTTTAATATTTCTAATTAGCTATAATATATGTTAAGCTTTGATGATTTGAAAACTTCTTTATTATTTTTTGACTAGTATCTATCATACTTATTGAACTTTTTGATATTATATAATAGTTATGAAATATATATTTGTTCATGATATAATTTCTTATAAAAAGATTTTTCTGTTGAATTCTTAAAAGAAATCACGTTACAATAATTTTATATCGATATATAATTTTTATTTGCGTATCACATAATTTTTTAATCAAATATAAACATTAATTTTCTTTATTAAAAAGTAATACTTTTTTATTGAAATGAAAATTTTAAAATATTTTATAATGTTTAATTTCATATGCACATTCAGCTATTGAAAACGAACAATCTTAATCATTTAGTGTTCAGATCTTGAGACCACATCTTAATATTCAGATGTGCATTAAGATCTAGGCATTTATATCTTAATGCACATCTTAATATTTAGATGTTAATTCCGATTCAGGCGTCTTAATCTCAATGGAAAAAAATAAGGCCTATATTCATGCCAATTTTTTTTGATTTTCTCTCTCTTTATTTCTAATTATACTTTTGGTCTTTCTCTCTCTTTATCCACAATCAGTGAGTTATTTTTTTTAAATCTCCTCACATATCACAATTTTTTCACTATTTTAGCCTTTTAATCGTGATTCATCTTCATCATGTAATTTCTAATTTTATTAAAAGTTAAATTTTATTTTAGCATATCTATTTTGGTCATTTTTAGGGTTTGTGAAGAAATTTGTATTTGTCGATACAATGCGGATAGTTGAAAACATGAATACTTTAGTGAATTTATATCAATACTAACTTCATATTGTGTTGCACAATACAAATCTAAGTTGTTGACATATGTTGGGTATATAAGTAAAAATCTTGCCCACTAGTGACACCTTTTATAGTCGTGCGGGTAATGGACCAGAGCAGACAATATCAAAAGCATATTGGGCCATTAGAAAATGGTATTAGAGACACTGTTGTATCAGCCTTGTCGATGTGTGCCCAAGTTTAACCGAGTTTAGGCAAATTCTGATATGGAGGGACAAACCTGAGTTCTGAGTCTAATCAAATTAGGGCAAAACCTTAGCGAGGACTCTTAGTTCGTAGAGAGGGTGTATGTGACACCCCATCTTAAGATAAAAAGTCCACATTAGCAAAACATAGGTGAGATGTTGGGTATATAAGTAACAATACCTTAACAACTAGTGACACATGTTAAATTCTTCCAGGTCTAGGCCTAGAGCGGACAATATCACTAGTGAGTTGGACAGCTACAATTACATCTAAAATTTAAAAGAAAATATTTCTATTAATTTATATATATATGTGTGTACATTTATATATATGTGTGTACATATATATATATATATAATCATTTATTAGCATAATTTTATGGTAAAAGTGCATGCATATAAAATTTAATTAATTAACTATCGGATATTGAAACTCATTTTTTCAATTGAGATGGAAGAATAAAATTTGCATTTTTGACTCCTTTTAATAGTATTTAACAATGCGAAAAGTTAATTGTATTTGATTTCTAAATTTTAAATAAAATCCTATCATAAGTGAAATTTTTATTAGTACTTAAATTTTTCAGCATGTACGGCATAAAATTAGAAGAGCAAACTAGAGAAATAAACTTTACATTTAATCAATAAATGAAAATTTAAAATAGTAAACATTAAATTATAAATAAACAATAAATAATATTATAAAATTAATATTTTAAGTCAATAATTAAACCTATATTGAGATAGAAATTGAATGCTAGGATAATTATTTGCTCTTTTTTTTTTATAATAAATGTTTTGATTTATTTATTTTATTTGTGACCCAATTAATGTAAAGTTGGTAACTAATGTCTAAAGAAAAACAAATTTCATATGTTAGGTTGGTTATTTGATTGACGATCAAGATTAAATTTCAGCTTCTATAAAGTGGTCATCCCATTCCCCTCACTAGGGTTATCAAATAGTTTTGTAGACACTTTCTCACCGCTGATAATTGTGATAACATAAGGTTTGAACAAGTAGATACCGCGATAATGTCTTCAGGTATGTTTCTATAACGTCTCTCTATGAATCATCTTGTTTAAAATCCTAACGTACATTATGTTTATGTTTACAATAACTTTTTAAGGTAAAATATTATTTATATGAATGTTTTTGTAGGTTCTATATTACCTTTTTCATCCGATCATCATTTTTGAAAGCATTGTAGAAAATAATTGAAGTTCTTAAAATTTAACAAATATTTGAGGACTTACAAATTTGTAAAACTTCGAATAGAAATGACAAGAAACTTATGTGAAGACTACAAAAATTGGATATCCTTCCTTATATATAGCAGTAATTAAAAAAAATTATTTTCAAAATCTGCAATTCTAATCCACCTCATGACCGGTAATAAATCACTCTTTATTATATAACAAAATTATTATTTTTTAATGAAAATCAAATAATGTAACTTAGAAACTAATGGAGTGAATAAAAAACATTTTCTAGATTTGTTTCGGCTACAGAGCAGAATATACCTTTTAGAAAAATAGTTTCTAACCCGAAAAACAATTTTGATTATTGATTCAGGACCTAACCTCAACTCTTGAATTAGGACATGATTTCTTAATCCTGACCTTACCCGAATGCCCGACCTTGTTTCCAACCTTGAAATTTAACTTGGGATACAACTTCTGAAATGGGACCAGACTTTTGAACAATGACCTAAACCCTACCCTGAAACCCAATACAAATCATAACTTTTAAAGAAAGACCTTAACCCGACACTCAACCCCAAAACTTATTCAAGATCCAAACTTTACTCTTGAATAGAGACCTGACTTCTGAATTGGGACCCCACCCCAACACATGATTTCTGATTTAACCTTGATACTCTAACTAGAGACCTGACATCTGAACTAAGACCAACTTCCAAATTAGGACCCGACCCTGACCCCAACACCTTATGCGAGGCCAGAATTCCGAAGGAGGACCGAACCGACATTCCTGACTTTCATCCAAGGACCGACATCCAAATTGGAACTTGACCCTGACCCCTTAATTGGGACCTGAACTTCAAAAATAGGACCTAACCCCAACACTCGTTTCAGGACATGATATTCGAACTAGGACCCAATTCTTACCACGACACTCAAACATAGACAAAACCCCTATTAGCAGAAATGTAAAAATAAAAACTAGGAAGAACAACAATATTTAACGTTGTTTAGATCAGAATGATCCTATGTCCACCCAAGAACAATTGCCTATATATTATTAAAGAAATGGGAGAGATCCCAAATACATCTAAGAGAATCACTCTACTGATTCTCTACTCTTCTAATGTATTTTAGTATGAGTTTAGGATGAATTCAACAATGAAGAATGAGCATCCTTTTATAGGTGGTCAAACATAGGATCCAAGCACAAAGAAAGGAAATACAAAATTTGTCTTCCACAAATTTTAGCTTGCTTTCAAAGTTTAATTCCTAGCCAAGTAAATTGGCACATGGATTTTTCTTCAATTAGGCTTGACCCCACTAGGACCAAACCCACTTTTTCAGTCTCCACCTTGGTTTGCGGTTTGAGCATGTGTATGAACACGACAACCAACTTGTGACATGACCTCAACTCTATAGCCAAAACCAGATTCTAACACCCGACTCACATCACCACCCCAACACCAAACCTAGAATTCGACCTCGAATGCTTATCAAGGATTTGACATCCAAATTGAGGATCGATCCATAGTAAATTTTAGACTCGAGAGGTGGGTCTTGAATCAAGGCGTGAGTTGGGTCCCATATTGAGAATCATGAGTCAGATTCCAAACTAGTATCGAGAATCGGTAACTGGGATTTGATTTAGGGTGGTTGAGGTGTTGGGTTAGGGTTGCAACCATCTACAAGCAGAGAAATCATTAGATCATCATTTTTTAAAGAATTGTAGAAAATCATTAAAGTTCTTAAGATTTAACAAATATGTGAGTACTTACAAATTTGTAAAATTTCGAATAGATATGACAAGAAAATTATGTGAAGACTACAAAAATTGGATATCCTTCCTTATATACAGTAGTAATTAAAAAAAGATTATTTTCAAAATTTTCAATTCTAATCCACCTCATGACTGGTAATAAATCACACTTCATTATATAAAAAAAATTATTATTTTTTAATGAGCATGAAATAATGTAACTTAGAAACTAATTGATTGAATTAAAAACATTTTCTAGATATTTTTCAGCTACAGAGTAGAATATACCTCTTAGAAAACTAATTTCTAACCCGGAAAACAATTTCAATTATTGATTCAGGACCCAACCCCAACTCCAAACCAGAACACAATGCTATGATCAATTTGGTATCCCACCCTGACACCTGACCAAGGACTTGACCCCGACTCTTACTTAAGGACCCAATATTTGAATTAAGATCTGATTTTGACCCCAACACACAAAATGGGATACGACCCCAACACCCGACCTAGGCACCCTAACACGTGACCCAACACCCAAACTGCAACCCCACATCTTAATTACCGATTCTCAATACTAATTTGAAAAATTGGTAACTGAAGTCTCTGCTTGTAGATAGTTGCAACCCTAACCATAGTTCAGTTGTTAGTTGAAAATGAGTTTTGGAAAAAAAAATTCATATTATTTTTGGAGGTAAGTAATTTTCCTTAATTTTGAGAAAATATGATTATTTGGAAAATAATTTTCAAAACATTGAAGTCAACCAAACATGAAAAATATGGAAATCGTACTAAACACAGCTTGTGTCTTTATCTTCTTTTTTTTCCCTCTTTCAAGTGATAGTTTATATATGATGGTGATAAGAAAACAAATGGATATATAATATTTATAAGTTTCTATTCCGATCTTTGTCTGATGAATTTAATATTTTGGTTTTCAGAAAATGGTGCTTTTTTCCGAGCTTCATAACCAAGTTCAAGACAATCATCTTTGCTTTTATCACGTGGTCAAAATTGGAATGTAAATTTTCCTTCTAGGGAGAGGATTTGTGCCACTACCGCTTCTCAAAATTTTGAGCTGAGGAATCATCCTTCCGCTGAAATTCTTCCTGATGAATGCCTCTTTGAGGTATTCAAACGTCTTCCCAGTGGCCAAGAGAGAAGTGTATGTGCTTGTGTTTCCAAGCGATGGCTTATGCTTTTAAGCAACATTCGCAAGGATGAGATTGCAGAATCTAATGGTATAGAAGGTGAGGGATATCTTGTCAGGTCCCTTTTTGGCAGGGAAGCCACTGATGTCAGGCTTGCTGCTATTGCCATTTGAACTACAAATCATGGAGGCTTAGCAAAGTTATCCATTCAGGGAAACAATCCTTGTCGTGGTGTGACTGATGCTGGTCTTGCGGCTATTGCTCGAGGTTGCCCTACTCTTAGAGATCTTTCCTTGTGGAATGTGTCTTTTGTTGGTGATAAAGGCTTATCTGAAATAGCTCATGGGTGATATCTATTAGAGAAGCTTGATCTTTTCCAATGGCCAATAATTACTAACAAGTCTTTGTTGGACATTGCGAAGAACTGTCCCAATATGACCTCTTTAACAATAGATTCTTGTTCAAATATTGGGAATGAGTCGCTCAGAACTGTGGGTCAATACTGTCCGAACCTGAAGATTGTGGTATTAAAAAATTCTCCACTCATTGGGGATCATGGATTAGCAGTTCTATTTTATTTAGCTGGAAAAGTTTAAACAGAAGTAAGGCTCCAGGGCCTATGCATCAGGGATTTGTCTCTAGGTATACTTTTTAACTGTTGTAAAAAACTAGAGACTCTTTCCTTGGTGAGCTGCATTGGTGTGGGAGAATATCCATTAACTTTGGTGGATTCTTGTTGTAACTCACTAGTAGCTTTGGCTATTCCCAAGTGTCATGGAGTAGGGAATACTACAATTGATGTAGTAGGTGGACTGTGTCGCAAACTGACTCATATAGATCGAAGTGTGCGTCTTAGAATTATTGATGAGGGGCTAATCCCTCTTGTTCAAAATTGTTCAGCTAATTTGGTGGAGGTGAATTTAAGCGGGTGTGGCAATATTACAGACATATCAGTTTCAACCATAGTTAAGCTGAACGGGGGATCTCTGAAGTGTCTGCTCGTAGATGGTTGCAGACATGTTACTGATGCAACATTAGTAGAAATTTTGAAGTCTTGTTGGACGCTTAATGTACTCGATGTTTCCAAGAGTGGAATCATTGATTCAGGGAGTAAATTTTGGCCAGTGCTATACAACTTCATTTACGGATCCTCTCACTGTTTGGTTGCCCTTTTGTGTGGGACAATAGCTTACCCTTCTTGCTCGATTTGGTTCAGAACCTTTAGGGCTTGAACATACAACACTCTCCCGGAATAAGCTCAATAATTGTTGATGCACTTCTAGAGATAAATCCAAGTTGTGATATCCTTTCCTAAGCAGGTTCTCTGGAAGGGAGAGACTCATGTATTTGGGTTTTATCTAGACTCTTCAGCTTCAGCTACAGGGAAATAGATAATTTACAACATTTACTTTGCTTTTCAAGCATACATGTGTTAATTTTCATTTGCTAAACTAGTGGAAGAGTTAATGGGTATCATTGTTCCACATTATTGTGGAATAAAGATAAAACGCTAAGTTGGCTTCTCTACTTTGACATTCATCATATTCATTTTGTCTTTCCTAGATAAGAACACAAGTGCCTGCCCCATACCATGCAAGGTTATGTGTTTTAAGGGGACAGAGGAGAATTCCTATTTAACTCTCTTGCTGCATAGTGAGAGTTACGCCAAAAGAGTTCGGACAGACTAAAGTTTTTGCCTCTACTCTTCTCTCTATGTGAGCGTTAGGTTCATCGAAATCTATTGATTTTTTGTCTCAATAATATATGTGACAACATTTCATTGAAAATTCTAATCACATTTGAGGAAACAATTGCCCAAGGATCTTTCTGAGTAAATAAAAAGGAGCACATCTATATTATTTTTTTTATACCTTACCATTTTTAGCATATACTGGTCATTTTAAGTTTCACATTTATATTTTATACACTCATGAGATGCTTGAAGACACTTCACATGAACTAAACATTTTTTCTTAATGCTACCCTGTGAACAAGCATCTTATAGGTAAAGTCAGCTTTCTATGAATCCTCCAACATAGTAAAATAATTTATGCTATTTCAATTTCAGAATCCTCTATTTTAATTTATGCACTACATTAAAGTCCTCCACAAGTTCTCAACCTTCTTTAGTAGTTTGCGTACATTTTCCTCTACAATTTTAGCTTCCTCAAGAAATAGAAGATCCAATTCATATCAATGTTTGATATTGGTCACTTTTTTCTCAGTCCTCTTTCGTTGTCTCCTGATGTTGCTCGCTCTTTTGAGAGTAATATATTGATGGAGTTTGTCTTCTTTGACAATCAAGTTCACCCACATGTTTTTACTCGCTGGATAAAGAAACTTGCGGGTCTCTTTTGTTATCCTTTAGAGCTAACTAACCTATTTCAAGCAAAGGAAGTAATGAATTATGTCAAGTTTTGATTAAAAGGTAATATCTTTTCTCTTTGACTCTATGTTTTGTTAGTTTATACATTCAAATAACAACAACCAAGATCAGAATCTGTCCCATTCAGTGACTCAAAATTCAATTTCAAATCCGTATTCTAAATCCATCCAACCAATTTCTAATTTTGAACCCTAGATATTTGGGGTCTATAAATAGAACCCCCTCTACTCCTATTTTTACTCGGTTCTCAATTTCAGATTTCATTGAGTTAAGAAAAAATTCCAGAGAGTTCGAGTTTACAAAAAAAATAAAAATTCAGCTTGTTGGAGTTACGTTGTGCCCTAATAAAAATGTCTTAACAACTTCAATACATCTTACAAAACTTACCACAGAAAAATCCACTTTCAAGTTCACGCATGGTTTCATAACAGAACCAAAGTTATGTATAACTGAGCTATATATCTAGGATATATGGAAAATTATGTAATTAGGCATACATGATGTATTTAAATTATATCATTATAGTTTGAAAGAATTACAATATGTTGCTATAGTTAGGGTGATGTTATTTTCTCTCTCCTCTCTCTCTACACTATCGATCACCTTTCATCCTCTCTCAGCACTCTTGCTCGTCTCTCTCGTCTCCCTCTCTGCACGCTTGCTTGCCTCTCTCCTCTCTCCTCTCCTTTCCTCCTCCTCTCTCTCGCCTTTCTCTAACCTCCCCCCTCAATACAATTACAAATGATAGCAATTAATTATACAAATAACAATCTTAACATCCAATTATAATTATACAAAAGAGAAGTGTCAACTAAACAGATCCTCTTCAGTGATACAAAATATAAATATACATGTATTCACTAATACAACACTCATACGTCATTCATACAAATGATAATACTAATTATACAAATACAAATGTTTAATTTGATACAACATTCATACAATTGTATATAAAAACAAATTGTATTATTCGTTAATACAATTGAGACAACATTGATACAGATTATATCAATCAATTATACAAATACAAGTGTTGAACTTGATACAACATTGATACAATTGTATCTGATGATACAATTTATTCATTGATACAAATTCTATTCATTGGTAAAATTGTATTCATTGATACATATACATACCAGTAGAAGAAAATGAGTAGGAGAAGGAAGAAGAAGATGAGATAAAAATGTATAGTATTTTAGAAGTTATTATAGTGTTTATAAACTAAAGTGTTTTTAGGACATATGTATCTTTTATAATTTTAAGAAAAATTACACGAATAAACAGGAAATTGCAGAAATTTCTTATAAAATATATAGATCTTTAACTTATTTCCTTTATAGCAACTAAAATTTTATGTCCATTAGAACTAGCTAGGTGTTTAGAAATCAAATCATGTGGGGTATAACATGTGAGTACTTATGGCCAAAAAAAATTTCATTCACAATTTTTTATTAAATAAACCACAAAAACAAAAATTAACACTTCAAATAAAATGAACTTAAATTAAAAATACCGATTTGTTGAAAAGAAAATTCGTGCAAAAACTTGTTTAGGAGGATTTATTACCATTGACAGAGGGAATTCAAACACCCAAATATATGCGAATTAGGTTAATGCAATTAGTGCTTATTATTATATATGTAAATGTTGTCAAAGAAATATAAATATGTTTTTCAATTAAAAAAGATAATGTCTTAGTGAAACTATTTTATGTTTGTCGAGTTCATGTATTAAATAATTTTTATTACATTAGTTTTATTTGGCCCATGCTATGTTTGGACCCAAATCAAAACTAAAAAATAAATTCATAGATTTTTAAAAATAAAGAATTTTGTTTTTTTTTAAATATCAGTTTGGCATTTTTTAAGGACTCCTAAAATATTAAAATAAAAAATGATTGCAACACCTCTCAACTCTACTCTTTGAATCCGAATATTTCTTCGTAAGTATACAACCTTGAACCGGGTGATGTCCTACTTGTGTTTATGTTTTATGATTCATTCCTATTAGTGAGAAGAGTATTGGAAGTGTTTAGGGTCATAAGAGACCTCTAGTACTATGTCTAGTTCAAAACTTTCCTACCGGCTCAAGTTTTTCACTTTAGTTCATACGAGGGTCAACTTCAAACGACCATATGTCTCAGTATATAATTAATTAGGTAGACCATGACCTATCAAATTAAAGGTCTATGAGTCTTCTTTCTAACACCACAAAGTTTTCATCATAGGGAGTTAAGAGTAGAAGGCTTCATATATATTTTTTTTAGCCTTTTAAACTACATTGAACTGATTTAGAATCATTTATTTGATCATATAAACCTTCAGGCTTTCGAGTAAGAAAATTCCCATGATATGAACTTCAACCTCCATACAGGTTATTTTAGATATGCATTTTGAGCTCAATCAGGTAGATGATTAAGATAGATGAATATTATTTTCCTTATGAGCATTAATATGTATGTATGTTATTTTGGGAGGAAGATATAGTGCAGAGACGACATGGATTTAGAAAACCCAAATCTCATAACTGCATGCCATCGTAGGTTGTGAGTATACGATTTTGTCAGACAACACCATTTGGTCATGAGAGGCTCTGATTAGTGGATCCACGTAGATATGATACAGTCTTATACACTGTCAAGGTATAGGGAAGTCCTCCCAACTGGGGTTAGTTGTTGGGCATCATGAGATCAGATGGTATATGTTGGTTATAAGAAATCCCCCAATTTATATATCTTTTTACAATATGCTCTTAACTCTATTTGATTCACTGTAAGTATGTTGTTTACAACTATGATTATAAAAGGCTATAGAAATAGACTCATCTCTATATATGCTTTTGAAAGAAGAATGTGAATGATACTTAGATATGAACTCCAACTGTTTTCTCTTAGTTCTTTCACTATGTATATGATTTTGGGAATTGTATTTCACTGTCCTCATTATGCCATTATACGTTTAATGTAGTGCCCCTTACTTACTCAATCTATTCCATGTACTGACACATAATTTCTCTATGTCGCATACTTTTATGATGTTTATTCTGACGCCCTTAATCAAACTCGTGGTTAGTGAGGTTGCAACAATTCCAGCTAATAGTTTGCCACGACCCAAAAATGGACGTGATGACACGTGTCTTATCCCACTAAGACAAGTCAGCCTAAAATCCAACTAACACGATAAATACGGAAGTAAAATAAGAATAAAAGTCCAATACTATAAAATAATGCAGAAATTTATAATCAACTTAAATATACCCTGAAAATCTGGTTGTCATGTGCTCAAGCCTCTAATCTATTACAATAGATTTGAAAGAACTAAACAAGTCTCAAATGATATTGTCTCTAAAGTAGTAAAAGATCATAAATAGGAGTGAAAAGGTCTACTGAGATGACAATCATCTACCTCACTAATCTTCATAGAAGCCTTGGGAAAAAAGATAAGAGAGAGTATCATGAATATCCGGGCTCATAACTTACACAAATGTAGAAGCAAGGGGTGAGTACCAAACCACACAGTACTCAATAAGCGAACTCTCCTAAACACAAGTTAAGAATATAGAATATGGGTATTCCTACCACCCCAACCAAACCTCAACAACTACAGCCTGCATAAAACTAGCCCAACCTAACAGTTCACAATTTACATAGCACACAATTCAACAACAACACTCTAACAATTACATATCCTCAACAACAAGCTCAATATTCATCAAACCAACTTTACCGACTGATCGAAAATAACTCAGGCAACTATCGAGAGAGGTGAAATGATGATTTTATAAAAATTTCCAAAAATGATCTTTCGGGTAATTCCTGATTAGTTGTTAGACAAATTTAAGTAGTTCCTTTGTTTATTTGGATCGAGGTAACTAGGGGCCATGTTCCAGTAAACTTATTTCTTTCAGTCTAAATGCTCGAGGCTTATTTCAGACATTAGTTGTTTAGTCATCATGGATTTATTGATTTCCATATTAAAACTTATTAAGCATATGTTTAAGCTTCCGCATTAGAGTCATATGATATGTTTCGATATGTTATGCCAAGGATAAGATTGGGACCACTTGTGGTTCCGAATACCGTGTCACAAGTAGGGTGTAGACTCGAGTAGAGACAAACTTTATGTGATTTTCCAGGTTAAGATAAAAGGTTTCACATAAGCAATACCCGGGAGAGATGTTGGGTATATAAGTAAACAAGCCTTACCCACTAGTAATGCCATTTAAAGTTGTGTGGGTCATGGACCACAACAAACAATATATAAAGCGGACTGGGCAATTAGAAAATGGTATCGGAAACACTCTTGTATCAGCCTTGTCGATGTGGGCCCGAATTCAACTGAGTTTAGGCTAATTCTGATATGGCGAGGCAAACCTGAGTGCTGAGTTTACACAAATCTCATACGATAGGGAAAACCTCAGCCATGATGTTGAGTCCATAAAAGGGGTATATATGAACCCCCACCTTAAGATAAGAAGTCCACATCAACAAAATATAGGTGAGATATTGGGTATATAAGTAACTATACCTCAACCACTAGTGACACATGGTAAAGTCGTGCGGGTCTAGGCCTAGAGTGGCTAATATCACTGGTGGGCTAGGTCGTTATAATGTCATCTGAAGGTTAAACAGATATTTTTTTTGTTAATTTGTATATATTAAATTTTTAAAAAGAAATCAAATAAATTATATATATATATA
>NW_006238975.1:1364285-1450903 GCF_000226075.1 Solanum tuberosum
CAAATTTTGAAACTCATTTTTTCAATTGAGATGGAAGAATAAAATTTGCATTTAAAAATCTTTTAAAAGTATTTAACAAAGCTATACGTTATTTTTTTTCTTTCTAAATTTAAAATTTAAACCTATCATAAGTGATATTTTTATTGATACTTATATGTGTTCGCATGTACGATAAATAAATGAAAATTTAAAATAGTAAAAGGTAAATTATAAATAACATTAAATAAATAATAATTATAATATAAATATAATATTTTAAGTCAATAACTAAACCTATATTGAGATAGAAATTGAATGCTAGTATAATTATTTCCTTGTGTATAATAAATGCTTTTATTTATTTATTTTACGTGTGTCCCAATTAATGTAAAGTTGTTAACTAATGTCTTATGAAAAACAAATTTCATATTCTAGATTGGTTATTTGAAGGACAGTCAATATTAAATCTTAGCCTCTATAAATTGGTCATCCCACACCACTCACTAGAGTTATCATATAGTTCTCTAGACACTTTTTTCGCCGCTTTCGCTGCTGACAATTGTTATAACATAAGGTTTGAACAAGGAGGTACCGTGATAGTATCTTCATGTATGTTTCTATAATGCCTATCTATAAATCAACTTGTTTCAAATCCTAATATGCATTAAGTTTATGTTTACAATAAATTTTTAAGGTGAAATTTTATATATATAATTTTCATAGGTTCTATACAGTAAAACCTCTATAAATTAATACTTGTTAAATTAGTAATCTCTCTAAAAAAATATTTTCCTCCGGTCCTGACTTGGAACAATGGAAAAAATCACCAATTTCGATAAGATAATAAGACAATATATTTCCAAAAATTCCCTATATAAGTACATGGTCCCATTAATATCATAAATTAATAATTCTTTAAAAGTATAAATATATCTAAGACAATTTAGTGAAATGTGATTCTATTGTGTTCTATTTTTTCTTAAAATTTAAATCTAGTTGAAACTCATCTCTAACTTTTCTTATTGAATCCAAGAGCTCCGGTGTTGTCTTTTTGAACTGCACCATAAAATTATGAAAGAGTTCTAGATGTGATAAGTGCTTCCTTATGCGTAACTAGTTCTAAAGGTATATTATCATCTTCAACTTCATGATCAACATTTCTTTTTCCGATGGTATCCACAATTTCTTCTAAGCTCTGGACCTCTGAACATTTATCACTTTCACCCAGATAATCAAATAGGTTATTGACATCAATTTTATTATGGTAACCGAGATCATTAATCATGACCTCAAGTTCATGAATGACGTTTTCACAAGTGAGTTAATTCAAATTCTCTGAGATTGCGTCCTCCGAACTAATTTTATAGTGTCAAAAACAATTTGCTATTGTCCCTTGCTGAACATTTGTTGTGCAATTAGGGATTGTAAAATTGATAACATCCAAAACATTAATCTTTGATGGATAAGTTTGTCCCACTTCATAGCCTTCTAATATCCATGACAAAATCTTTTACGATAATACATCTTGAAAGATCTTATTATCCCAGCATCACAAAGTTTAAATTAGTAAGATACAATGATTTTGATGTATTCGTTGTACTTTATGTATGATTTTTTTTATGTGAAATCAATAAATATGATACATAAATTAGTAAGATACAATGATTTTGATATAATCAAAATTAACCTTCATAAAATCTCAAACCATTCTTTAAATTAATAAATTTTAATTTATCGATAAAACCATGAGTTGAACAGAAAATTCTTATTGAAATGATCAAAAGAGGCAAACGATCTGGAGAATAACTAAACCTTTGTATTGAAAGCTTATGTGAAAGTACAGCAGAAAATAGAAATTTATAACGTGAACTCTAAAGCTATAACTGACTCCTAAAAGTAGTATAACTTGACTCCTAGAAAGGTGCAGAAAATATTCCCATATCAAAGTACTGATATACTTTGTTATTGACTCTAGCCTATCCTAAACTATAGGAACAAGCACGTAGACTTGGTAAAACTAAGTAAAACAATGAAAGCAGTAAATACACTAATTTGTAATACTCCCCCTTAGTGCATATTTACTTCAATGATTCCAAGAGCAACTCTAAACTTTTCAAAATCAAGATTTGCTAAAGCCTTTGTAAAGATATCTGCTACTTGTGCACTAGTATGAACTCCTTCCAACTCAATTTCTTGATTCAATAATTTCTCTCGAATAAAATGGTGACGAACTTCTATGTGTTTTGTACGCCCATGGAAAATTGGATTTGAAGCAAGTTTGATGGTACTCTCATTATCACATTGAATTTTCACAGCGTAGTCCATTTTGCCAAAAATATCTCCCATCAAACATTTTAGCCAAATGCATTCTTGGGCTGCCATTGTCGCTGCTATATATTCCGCTTCCGTACTGGACAAAGCAACAGTGAATTGCTTCTTGCTACACCAAGAAACAGCCGCAGATCCAAGGTTGAAACAATACCCTGAAGTTGAATGACGACCAGCCGTATCACATGCCCAATCTGCGTCTGTAAATCCTTGCAACACAAAATCAGTCCTTTTCTCATACAAAAGACCATAATCAACTGAACCTTTTATGTAACGTAGAATCCTTTTTGCTGCCTCTAAATGAGGAGTTCTTGGATCCTGCATAAATTGCGAGACAACACTAACAAAATATGCAATTTCCGGCCTTGTGATACTTAAGTAAATTAAACTACCAACAAGTTGTCGAAATGATCTAGCATCCTTCAACAACTTACTTTCATCTTTCTTCATTTTAAGATTTATCTCCATTGGAGTTGCCATTTCTTTTGCCTCCCCCATGCTAAAAAGCTTCAACAAATTCTTAGCATATCTTCTTTGACATATAAAGTACCCTTGGCTGATTTTCTCCACTTCCAAACCAAGAAAACATTCAACCTCACCTAAGTTTTTCACATCAAATTGAATTGACAGATCATCCTTCAATCGAGATATTTCTTCTTCATCACTTCTGGTAATTATCATATCATCCACATATAATAAAACCAGCAAATGGATTTGTGATTCTAATTTTACAAACAAACTAGAATCTGAATCAGAAACTTTAAATCCACAAAAAAATAAAATATTGTGCAATTTTTCCATACCAAGCACATGGAGCTTGTTTGAGGCCATACAATGCCTTCTTCAATCGACAAACATGGTTGGGGAATTGCTTAGAGATGAACCCTTGAGGTTGCTCCATTAGAACTTCACAATCCAACTCTCCATAAAGAAATGCATTCTTTACATCAAGTTGCCATAGCTTCCAATTTCTAAAAGCAGCAAGTGAGAAAACCGATCTCACAGTTACCATTTTCGCCACAAGATTGAAGGTCTCTTCATAGTCATTCCCATAACTTTGAGAAAATCCACGAGCAACAAGACGAGCTTTGCATCTTTCGATTGTGTCGTCTGATTTCTTTTTCAATCGATAGACCCACTTACAAGTGAATAGTTTGTTGCTTCCTGGCTTTGGTACAAGCTCCCATGTATCATTCTTCCTCAAGGCATCAATTTCTTCTTGCATTGCTATTTCCCATTTTTTACAGAACTTAGCTTCCTCGTAACATGTAGGTTCTTCATCAAATGCTCCAGTAAAAAAACATGAAGTCACGGTGCTGTGGTTTAGCTTTACTTGATAATCTTTGAGATGATTTGGTTGCCTTTTCTCCCTCAAAGATCCTCTAACCATTGCTTGTCCATTTTCTGAAGAAGAGGGCTCCATAGTTGGGTTAGGGGATTCATCAACTCCTTGAGCATTAATTTTAGGAAACAATGACTCATGTTGGTAATCATCAGGTGTGACATTCTCCAGACTTGATTTTTTGGGTTGTACGCCAAGATGACACTTCATCAAACACAACATCTCTAGAAGTAACAAACTTTTTGGTTTCTGGATCCATGCACTTCCACCCTTTCTTGTATGAATCATAAACAACAAACATACATTTCTTTACTTTTGGATCAAGCTAGGTTCTATTTGATTTAGGAATATGAACATAGCCAATAGAACCAAAGACCCAAAAGTAACTAACATTTGGATTTTGATCATATAGAAATTCAAAAGGAGTCTTTTCCTTACCAGGCCAAGAAGGTAAACGATTTATGACATGACATACATATTGAAATGCTTCTTCCCACAAATCGCGAAGTAGACTCTTATCGTGTAGCCATGAAAGACTTGCTGAAGAGAGATGTGCCAACTTTCTTTCTGCAACCCCGTTCTGTTGAGGGGTATTGGGACACGCCATTTGTCTATGACTGCCATTTTCTTCACAAAACTGAAAGAACTTTGTTGACATAAATTCACCACCATTGTCACTCCTTAAACACTTTATTTTTTGCCCAAACTCCTTTTCTGCGATGCCGCTGAATTTAATGAACTTGGAAAGTGCTTCATTTTTCTCCCTAAAAAAATATACCCAAGTAAATCTAGAGAAGTCATCTACCAATATCATTGCATATTGGTAGCTGCTACAACTTGTTGTTCTTGTTGGTCCCATCGAGTCTGTGTGCACTAGTTCAAATGGAGCTGATCTACGAATAGATGAGCTTTTGAAAGGAAGACGATGTGATTTCCCATACTGGAAGCCTTGACAAATCACTTTTCTTGTGCATTTTTCAGAGGTGGCATGCCATCTAAGAATTTATCTGAAGAGATCTTTTGCAACATTTGATAACCTAAATGCCCCAATCGAGCATGACATATCGCTGCATTATCTATTTGACTTGTTTTCTTCACATATGCCTCTCCAGCTGACATGACAAATAAAAATCCTTTCTTCGTACCAGCAAACAAAACATCAGCTTCAATATATTTCATGCTACCAAGTACTTTCACATCATCTGGACCAAACAAAACATATTATCCAGAATCAGTAATTTGAGAGACGGAAACTAGATTCTTCTTCAAACCTGGAACATGATAGACATCATTTAGCTTGATATTTGTATCATTAATACCAATTTCAACCACACCTTCCTTCATTACTGGATAAGTCGAGTTATCAGCCGTTACAATAACTCTCTCTCTTATGTTGTCGCAGCTCTGAAAATAATGAATTATCGCCAGTCACATGGTGTATACAACCAGATTCAACGATCCACTCCTCCTTGAAATAAACATAATTGATATGAGATTTATTTGGTTCTGATTCAAACGCCACATTATCTTTTATTTCAACGTCTTCAATAGTAAAGCAATGCTTCCATTTAGGCTCATCATCTTTATAATCTTCACAAGCAACATTTACTTTGGAGATCATAAAACGACAATATCTTTGAATATGCCTAAGCTTCCCACACCTATGACACCTTATTGATTTGTATCCTTGTGAACTATTACCAACAACCTTCCTCTGAATAGTGCCTTCCTCTAGATCATTCTCATTTAACTTTCCTTTTGAAAAAAGAACAGCTCCATGTTCAGAGTTGAAACTTTTGGCCATTTGTTTAGCCAAAGCTTCCTAATTAGACAACAGATTTTTCAGTTCTTCAATTGATGGCTGTTGGTCGACCATTGAATTGAGGTGACAAAGGGCGTATACTTCTTATTTAAACCACGGATGAGAAATCTCCTTAAACGGGCTACACTAATCTTCTTGGTTGCATCTAGTTCAGAAATTTCAGCACAAATATTCTTCACTCGCAAGAAGTATTCTGCAATTGACATGGTTCCTTGCATCGTCATTGCCAATTCATTTTCCAAGAATTGTAATCTTTTTGTATTCTTCTTGGAAAATAACCTTTCACGAGTTTCCCAGACTTGTTGTGGAGAACCAACATCACAGACATGATCAATGAACTCTTTGCTAATTGATGTCCTTAAAGCAAATAGAGCCTTCCCGCAGTTGATCATCCATTTCCTACGCTGTTCAACATTATCAGGGGTATCTGCTGAAATTTTTACATCTGAACCAGCTATCAGTTCCCACAAGTCTTGACCTTGAAGATAAGCATCCATACACATCCTCCAATAGTTGTAGTTAGTTCCTACAAGTTTCTCAACGCCATTATGTGCATTTGCACCACTTCCCCCATTAAATTGATCCATATTACCGAACAATTTTTTTCTCACAAATCGATAACAAATATAGAGATGGAAGAATTCCAACTTGGCTCTAATACCATAAAATAAAGAATTGAACAGAAAATTCTTATTGAAATTATTAGAAGAGGCAAACAATATGGAGAATAACTAAAGCTTTTTATTGAAAGCTTATGTGACAATAAAGAAGAAAAAAGAAATTTATAACGTGAACTCTAAAGCTATAGCTAACTCCTAAAAGTAGTATAACTTGACTCCTAAAAAGGTGCAGAAAATATTCCCATATCAAAGTACTGATATACTTTGTTATTGACTCTAGCCTATCCCAAAATATAGGAACAAACACGTAGACTTGCTAAAACTAAGTAAACCAATGAAAGCAGTAAATTCACTAATTTGTAATAATCGATTAAATAATATCTCTATAAAATAATAAAATTTCATGATCCCACATATATTAATTTATAGAAATTTTACTGTATTACCTTTTTCATGACATCATCATTTTTGAAAGCATTAGAAAATCATTAAAGTTCTTAAAATTTATCAAATATGTGAGGACTTACAAATTTGTAAAACATTGAATAGAAATGAAAATAAAATTATGTGAGGACTACAAAAATTGTATATTCTTCCTTATATATAGTAGCAATTAAAAAATTATTTTAAAATTTGCAATTTTAATCCACCTCATGACTAGTAATAAATCACACTTCATTATATAAAAGAATGATCAAATTTTTAATGAACAATAAATAATGTAACTTAGCAATTAATAGGGTGAATGAATATTTTTTAGATCTTTTTCGACTAGAGAGTAGAATATACCTTTTAGGAAAACAATTTCTAACTCGAAAAAAATTCCAATTATCGATTCATGACCGAAGCCGAACTCCAAACCAGAACACGATGCTATGATCGATTTGGTATCCGACCATGACATTCCACACATGACCTGACCCCGACTCTCATTTTAGGACCCTATATTCAAACTAAATTTTGACGTCAAAATCTAAAATGGGATACAACCCCAACACCAGCCCTAGGCTCCGGCCTAGACATTGTAACATATGACCCGACACCCAAACGGTGACCCCACATCTTAACTTGGATCCAATATCAAAATCAAAACTTGACCCAGACACTCGATGCTAGACCCAACTTTTGAAGTACGACCAAAACCCCATAGTTGATACGAGACAATACCTCGACTCCTGACTCCTGACCTAGGACCAACATTCAAATAGGGACTTGACCCCGACTCCTGACGCGGAACCAAAATTTTGAATTAGGACTCGACCCCGACTTGTAAATCGGGACTAGACTCTAACACCCGACTCAAGACCCAACTTTCAAACTGGAATATACGTCGGGTTGAATGGGTATGTCGACAGCCTTAGACCGATCATAAACCCTCCACGATTGCATAAATGGTCTGTGGAAGGGTTCACGTCCCATTTATGGGAAGCTAGTTGGCCGTTTAAGAAAACCTTGAATTATGGCCCATCTGTTCGACACCCTTGATGGACCGTGAAGGGCTGAATAGTTCGTGAAGGTCTCCAGTATATGTCTCCCGTCAAATTTTAATTCAGGGATATTTTTGTCTTTCCCTATGTATTTAATACCTAAGATAGGTCATTTTAACCCCTATTCTAATCCCTATATATGTGATTTAAGTTCTAAAACATTCTCCTAAATCATAAATTTTCCTCCGAAGTTTATCTCCAAAGTTCTCTTAAAGCTAAGGAAAAAGAAGCTAGGGTTTCACTTCAAGATATTTAATTAACCATAGCTCTTGGCTTTGATCACTAATTCACCTATGGATTCCTTCCTCCATAGGGTTACCAAGATCTTCCAATTTTACAAGTTCAATTCTCAATTCAATGTTAGGGTTTTATCCAATCTTCATGGTGGGTTCTCTTTAATTGTGATTTTATTAATTAATTTCTTTCTTCTAATGCATGAATTGAAGTAATTACATGGTTTTCAGTTGAATCCACATGAACCCATTCATGATCTATGATTTTAAACTATGAACACATGTTGAAGCTTATGAACTATGAAATATGAATTTCTGAAGATTTTCATGCTTTTATGAAATTAATGTAACTAATTTGAGGATTTTTTGAGAGGAAAGTATCAATGTTATTGTGAAAGATTTTTCATATGCTACTATGATCATAAATATGAAAGGTATTCTCACATATGGATTCGGTGAAAGGTTTTCTCACCTATGTTGAATTGTGTTTTATGGAGCTATTCTATGTTTTAATTTTAAGATGTAGATTGGCATTGATCATTGTCTTTCTTATATAATAATGATATTTGATTTTGATCTATTCCTTTGGGATTTTAACTTATCACTTAGTGGGCTTTGAGGTGGAGGATCAAATAGTGTAGTCTCTAGTAGCAACCTCTAGTCCTAAACTATGTGCCCTCGCAAGGTTTGTCTTAAATGACCTAACTAGTAGATGCACTTTATCAAAAGATGATGAGTGCGGGTTCTATCTTGGCAAGTAGAATCCTCTTCTGGATATACCGAATTCCATGATATAGCTCTCATGGTCTTATTAAAGGTTAAAACTAATATCCACAAAAATAATATGTTTTCTTCATTGCTTCCTTGTGTCTTTTATTTTAAATGAGTTGAGCATATCTTATGATTTGTATGTTGTTGTTTCTTTATGCTTTCAAAGGTACAAATGTTGGTCATTCATTATATATTTAATGTTACAACCCAAAGTACCCCCTTGCCGTGACATGGCATATCATACCCCGAAAGGCCCTTCACAAGCCACTTCACATACATAACCAAGATAATAGAACTAACGAGTTAAAAACAATTTATATATTAAAGAGTTTGTCAAAATGAAGTGGAAGTCTACATAGCTTCAAAGCCATCTATTACATCAAGAGTGACCGAGACGTAACCCGTACATCACATACAATCTCTACAAAAATATAAAGAAAATAAGTAATAAATATTCGGTCCTTGGAACATGAGGACTCGCCAATCTTCAATTTCTACTAAGTGATCCCTACCCACGAAGATACAAAATAGGAGTGTCGGATCCTACATTAGTGAAACAATATACAAGAGTATGCGATAGTACCAAAATGTACCAAGTATGAGAGCAATGTTTAAAAGTTATGAAATCATGCTAAAAGGAATTTTTGTGGTATGCAAAGACCAAGTCAAAACATAAGATAAAGAGGGTTAGAAAACATAAATCGTAATCATGGTCAATGCAAGTAAAATCATCTTTGAACACTTGTGAGATACTTCTTGAGGTAACCTCAGTTCATTATTTTTGTGAGAAGTAGCTTTAATCGACATAGAGACAATGTGAGCTATAATATGGAATCCAGTGTACTTCTCTCACACCGAAAAGAGAGCATCCCACTTGCCAAGGTAGAACCATGAACCTCTAGCTTACGTGGATCCACTAGATAATGTCTATATTAGACAATCATCATCTATCTTAAGAAAACCATCCTATTAGGGCACATAGGTATGGGATAAGGAAATTTTTTACTAGAAACTTGACCACTAGCTACGGGAGAGCTTCCATCTCAATATCTTCTCAGTTCTAAGCATAAATCCCACGGAATATTTATCAATCTTAACTTGTCGTATCATTAAGAGACATGGGTATTAGCCACTTGTCTTACCACAGGATAGATCCTTAGACCACGCGTGAGAAAATCTTTCACCATCCATCATCTTCTCATAATAGCTTTTAAGGCCCATAGTCATTCACTTCAAACTAGAAATGCCCTACTACTAATGGAAATAGTTTGGAAAGCGTGATCTATAATCATTGATGGCATATCCGGATATCATACTAATCAAGACCTGATTTAGAAAAATAGTCCAAAAAGCATTGAGGTCAAATCTAGATGTCATTCATGTCATGTAGCCAAGCTTCATAGAACATATAGATATCTTCATCTATAAGCCTACTTGAGTCATAAACATACTTTCATAAACATGCATTCTTTTAAATAATTCATAAGCCTCATTATGGTTTCAAAGTCAATGCATGGTCAAATTCATTTGCATCAATTTCATATAGAGAAGACATACATATCTTCATAAATTCATCTTTCATGGTTCAAGACCCACAATATTATCTTCATAGCTTAGAAAATATGGGTTATGCATGGGTTGATGGGGATTCATCTTAAAAACATTCAATTACTTCAATTCATTCATAAATAGTCATAAAACAATCAATTGGATCAAAATTGAAAGGAACCTATGACATGGAACAAAACCCTAATGTCAATTGGAGATTTTTAACTTCAAAGTTGGAGAATTTGGGAACTCTTTGGAGGAAATAACTACATAGATGAAAAATATCATACCTTGAAGTTCAAAGCCCTTAAGCAATTTTGTGAATTGGAGGTTTGATCTTGAAACCCTAACTTGACTTCTTCTTCTTCCTTCAGAGAGAGAAATATTTGAGAGGAGGAGCTTGATCAACTTTTGAAAATTTAAGAAAATGAATTGAGTTTGGATGATTTAGGGGTTTAAAATCATTATATTGGTCTTTGGGTAGAATGCAAAATGATGCAGTATTGAGTTAAAATAATTAGGAAAAGACCCAATAATCTCTGACTTAAAACTGCCGAAATTGCTCACTGGAAAGCCAAAACGGGCCGTCAAGACCACCACGGCCCATCAAATGGATAGTGAAGATTTTCTTCTTGACATGGATTCACTATTTTGAGCATAAAGTTTTACTCCGAGCTTGGAATTAGGAAAACTTGGTAGCGTTGAAAAGAGGCTCTGAGATCTTTATTTTGATAGGTCATGGGCCACCTAATTCATTTTGTGCTAAAAGATATGATCATTTGAAGTTGACCCTAAACTCTAAGTCTGATAAAATCCCCTACATGGACATATTCATGGTCCGTGTGGGGCTTCACATGCCCTATTGACGCAAATGGTTCTTGATCAGTGGTTAGGGGAGAACCTTTAATGACTTGATCCTTTCACAATAACTTGTACAACCTTTCTGCCTCTTCACGACCTGTCTATGGATCCGTGGGAGGGAACCTTTTTGGGGAAGGTTCTGCCTTCTTGTCACGAACATCATAACGGTCCATGGTCCCCTTCACGACCCATCTAGGGCTCCGTGGAGGGTCCCATGGCCCTGTTTGGGTTCTTGACAAGCCTGTTAGACCCATTCCTAGCCTATCTCAAATTTGAGGTGCTACATTATCTCCCCCTTAGGAACATTCCTTGAACTCAAACTAGCATGAAAAATGTATGAGAGAAACTAACAACCAATCATCAATGAAACTTTATCAAAATGCAAATAACCAAGGAGGAACCTCGACTCCAAGCTAAAACATACTTTTAAAACATCTTTTTATATGACAAACATGCAAGATCATACTCAATGCACATATCATGAAGCAATCAAGTAAGTTGAATTATATCTTCTAAAAAATCAATTTTTTCATGAGCATGCATGCATCAGGAAAAATGAGAATGACTAAGGCACACCATTACTAAAGAGTGAACCATGAGGGTTGAGGCTTCAAGCTAGACCTAGAGATAGAAGGAAAAAGATAGGGATACTAAAACATCACATCACCTTCGAACTTTCACACACTAAACCATAACAATGAACTCTTCAAAATCAATATAGTTCTACTCACACACCAACCATGAAGCACACTATCCCTCTTGGGAGAAAACCCCACTAGTCCCTTCAAATCAGTCTCCCTAAACCTAAACATAACACGAAGGTTTTAACAACCACTAAGCCATTGAAACAAGTAAACACTTAAGAAGTTTCCACAAGGATTTGAAGGACTACTCCAAATACAATCACCATACATGGAGTTTTACCATAGCCAATGAAATAATCAATACCAAGCAATGCATAACCAAAATCTAAAGGACCATAATTCACCAACTACCACATCTGGGTAACCCGCTTGATCTTGTTAAGTTTGAAGAGCATAAAACCTATCTTGTTTCCGACCACCACTAGGACTGGAGGAAGGGTAGGTTTGAGCCCTGATCATAGGTGTATTTATATGCCTAAGTTGTCGATATTTGCCCATGTTTGGATATAATTAAAGAGTGATTTAAGACTATTAACTTGAATTTGTTAACTTGTGATGATTGTGCACTAAAACATATGATTAGTTGTTTCAGGAACTTTTGAGGGATTTGGAATGAATTAGAGAAGAGGAAGCGAAGAGGAGAAGAAAAATGGCTAAGGCAAGAACCACTAGAGGTTGGCGCACTGTTAGACGCGACACGCCAAGGCAAAGAATTTAGAGGCGACTGCTAGGTGCGATACCAGACGCGACACGCCACGAAGGTTCTAACTTTTTCAGTTAAAGAAGCTTAAAATAGGACTCCTACTTGTAGTAGACTTCAACTCTATTGTTTCCAACTATTATAAATAGACCCTTAGGGCTCCATTGTTAGGGTTCGACCTTTTAATTAGTGTGCAAGCGCAAGTTTCATCATTTGTAATAGGATTTGATCTTCTAACTCTTCTATTTTCTAGTAATCGCATGAACAATTGTATTTTGTAGTTTTTTAATAGCATGAGTGGCTAAACGCATTAGTTCTGGGGCTGTAGCTATGAATCAATTGTTGATTATTTAAAGGCCTTTTGAATTAATTATTGATTGCCATTATAAGTTACTTCTATATCCTTGTTTTAGTATTTTATGCTTGATCACCATAAGATAAATCTATTGTCAAATCTTAAAATTGAGAGAGGAGGAGTTAGATAGACCAGAGAATATAGAGTGCTTGATCGACACATTTGATTGAGGTGATTTGTGTTTATGAGTGACGCTCGAACGAACAACTTGCTTGGTTACCAAAAAGGATGAAATATAAATGCTTGCCAGTTAGGCTATCCCCACTCAATGATGTAGTTAGATTACTAACATGAGAAGGCGACTAGAGGTTTGATACCCGACTCATACAATTAAACCTGTGAACCAGTAACTTGACAACTAAAATTAGTTGGAAGCCGAGAATATGATACATGAGATTCATTACATGTTGCAGCCCTGGGATTCTCTTTTACTTGCTTGAAACATCATCTTAAAGTTGTTCAATCTTGCTTACTTTTATTTCTTGCATAATTCGTAGTAGTAGTTAACAATTATCACCATCTCTGAAAATGGTACTTTTATTTTATTTATAGAGTTGAGTGTCAAATATAAGTTGATCATAAGTCCCTTGGGAATGATAACTCGTTTCTTTAAGAATCTATATTACTTGAGCAACCACGTACACTTGTGTGTATATTGGGGAGCAATAAGCTTTTGGCGCCGCTGTCGGGGACTTAGAAATTGATTTATATTCGATATTCTTAAGTCTTCAATTAGAATATTTAGGTGTTAATTACTTGATCTTAGCTTGTTTATTGCAGGCAGTTTACTCTTAAGTCTGGCTTGGAAAGAAAAACTTGTCGAACCAGACAACGAACCTGAAAGAGATCTACACCGACGCATGAGAATGTATAATCAATGTTGTCATGGAGAATTGGAGTTAGGTCTTCGTGGAGACAATGAGGATAATAACCCAGACAACATGAATAACCATGAGAACTTGAATAACCAAGAGATACCCTTTATCGTACCAACAAGACCAGTCCGTGATGTGGTAGTCCCACTCACAGCCAATGTGGCATCTAGCATTAGAAAACCTCCACTGGGGGTAGATTTAAACTAAAATAGGGCATGATACAACTCATCCATCCTATTGGGCACTTCATCGGTCTTCCCAACGAGGATCCGTAAATCCACCTTAGGAACCTTATAGAGATTAGTGATACATACATCCCAAATGGAGTCTCATCAGACTATGTGAGGCTGACGTTGTTCCCATACTCAATGTTAGGAGCCACAAGGCATTGGTTAGATTTTGAGCCACCAAATTACATCACTACCTTGGATTATCTAGCAAAGAAGTTCTTGAGTCAATTTTTTCCATCCAAGAAAACCGCATGGTTCAGAAATGAGATATTAAGCTTTAAGCAAAACACGGGGGAGGACATGTACCAAGCATGGGCTCATTTTAAAGAAACGTTGAATCCCTGCCCTCATCACATGCAAACTAATGAGGTAATTGCTCACACTTTCTTTGAGGGTTTAGATTATAATGAACGTGTACTTCTTAATAGTGCAGCAGGTGGACAAGCCCTAGCAAAAACCTGTCAAGAGTTATTCGACTTAATTGATAGACTCTCAGAAGGAAACCCAAGGTATGAGGGGTAAATGCCTAGAACCACAACCCAAAGGGCCGTGGGAGTTTTAGATATAGATCAAGCCACTGCTATAAATGCCAAACTGGATGCGATGCAGCATAATATAGCCATTCAAATAGACGTCCTTAAATAAAAAACTGATTAACATGGTACAACATGCATCCAAATAGTGTGGGATATATGGTAGTGAAGCTCATGAAACTAGGCAATGTGAGGCAAACTCAGATTCTGTAAACTATGTGGGTAATGCGCAAATGGGTGTAGATCAACAAAATTATGGTAATACCTACAACTCTAGTTGGAGGAACCATCCTAACTTCTCATGGGGTGGGAACCAAAATCAAGTGCAAGGGGCTAACCAATACCGTTGTCAAGGGGCTGGGCAACCATACCAAAATCCTAACCAAGGCGCTAATCCTAATGCACCAAAAGGGGAGATGGCCAATGAGGATCTACTCCCAAATCTCATGACTAAAATAGGGACAAAAATAAATCCTAGGATACATAACCAGGATGAGAACTTTAGAAACATCCAAATTTTCCAAATAAGTTTAGAGAAACAAGTTGCGCAAGTAGCTAATTCTCTGAACTTACGTCCCCAAGGTGGGCTTCCCGGTGATACTAAACCTAACCCCAAGCAACTAAATGCGGTGAGTACTAGAAGTGGGTTACAAATAGAGGAACTAGCTCCAAAGAAGAGAGATACTAAGGTAGGTACTTAAGAAAATAAAGTGGAAGTGGTAGTAAAGAGCTCCAATGTTGAGACACCCATTCCTCAAAAGAAACTACCCCCTCTGTTTCCACAAAGGCTCATAAAGCATAATGCGGATGAATGCTTTGGTAAGTTTCTTTCTCTCCTCAAACAGGTTCACATTAATCTGCCTTTGGTTGGCATTTTACAGGGTATCCCGAAGTATGCTAAATACGTAAATGAGATAGTGGCTAACAAGAGAAGGCTCACGGAGTATGAAACTATAGAACTTACTGAGGAGTACATCTCCAAACTCCAAAATAGATAGCCTAAAAAGTTAAAAGATCCGGGTAGTTTTACTGTGCAGATCACAATTGGGAAAAGTATTCATCCCCGGGGGTTGTGTGATTTGGGGGCAAGTATAAATTTGATGCCCTTGTCATTGTATCAAAAGCTTGGGTTGGGTAGTCCAAAACTAACCACTATCATTCTCCCACTCGCTGATAGATCTATTGCTAGGACAGAGGGGGTGGTAGAAGATGTGTTAGTTCAAGTAGGTTCCTTGATTTTCTCGGTAGATGTTGTGGTCTTATATTTTGAACTCGATTCTTAAGTTACATTCATTTTGGGACGTCCGTTCTTGGCCACGGGTAGGGCATTGATTGGTGTAGCAGCTAGGCAAATAAATTTCAGGGCACATGATAAGGTTGAGGTATTTGATGGTTACCGCGTCTTAAAATTTCCTTCTATCTATGAAGAGTTGTTTGTTATTATGGTGGTACATAGTAGAATCGCATTTAGTTGTGCGCGAAGATCCCTTAGAAAGAGGTATAGTGGGCCATGAGATGGATGGAGACAATGAGGCCTAAGAGATAGATACATGTTTGAATCTGGCACTCATGGAGACTCACATGTATAGAGTGGAGCCATTAGATCGTGAGTTAGGGCCTCTACCCAAACCCTCAATCGAAGAAGCTACCAAGTTGGAACTGAGATACAGGTTGAGACGACATTGAGGATCTTAAAGCAGAAGAGGAAGGTGATTGGATGGTAGATTGTTGATATTCATGGGATTAGTCTGGTGTTATGTATGCACAGAATCCACATGAAAGATGATCACAAACCAAGTGCACACCATGAACATCGGTTCAATCCTTTGATGAAAGACGTGGTGAGAAAGGAAGTAATAAAGTGGTTAGATATTGGATTTGTGTACCCGATCTCTGATAGTAAGTGGGTAAGTCCGGTGTAATGTGTTCCTAAGAAGGGAGGTATGCTAGTGGTAAGAAATGAAAAGAATGAGTTGATTCCTACTAGAACAGTGACCGGATGGAGAATTTGTATGGATTACCGGAAACTAAATGATGCCACCCGGAAAGATCACTACCCGGTTCCCTTCGTTGATCATATGCTTGACCGACTAGCAGGCAAGAGTACTATTGTTTCTTAGATGGGTATTACGGTTACAACCAGATCTTAATTGCACCCAAGGATCAGGAAAAGACCACGTTCACTTGTCCTTATGGTACTTATGCTTTCTAACGCATGCCATTCGGACTTTTCAAAGGTGTATGATGGCCATATTTCATGAAATGGTGGAAGACTTTGTAGAGATGTTCATGGATGATTTCTCCGTCTTCAGGAAGTCATCTGAGGTATGTCTCCGAAATCTTGAAAAGGTACTTGCTAGGTGTGAGGACACTAACTTAGTGCTAAACTGGGAAAAGTATCATTTTTTGGTTATAGAGGGGATATTGCTGGGACATAAGGTGTCTAAGTCGGATTTAGAGGTTGATAAAGCCAAAGTAGAAGTTAATGAAAAATTACCCCCTCTCATTTCTGTAAAAAAGGTACAAAGTTTCCTTGGTCATGCAGGTTTTTACCGGAGATTCAACAAGGATTTTTCAAAGATTGCAAAACATATGTGCAGTCTTTTGGAGAAGGAGGTGAAATTTGATTTTGATGATATGTGCTTAAAAGGTTTTGAGATGTTGAAGAGGAACTTAATTGAGGTTCCCATCTTAATTGCACCTAATTGGGAAGTACCATTTGAACTCATGTCTGATGCACGCGACGTAGCAGTGGGTGCAGTGTTGGGACAAAGAAAAAATAAAGTGTTCCACTCGATCTATTATGCAAGCAAGACCCTAGATTCTGCACAGGCTAATTACACAGTGACTGAGAAAGGGATGCTAGTTCTAGTGTTCGCCTTTGACAAGTTCAGATCGTATTTGGTAAGTACTAAAGTGATTGATTTGACTTACATGGAGCTATTATGTACCTATTCAACAAGAAGGATGCTAAACTAAGGCTGATTCAGTGGATATTGCTCCTTCAAGAATTTGACCTTGAGATTAAGGATACGAAAGGTACTGAAAATCAAATAGCTGATCACTTGTCTAGGTTGGAGGATTTTTCCCATGTGCATGAAGGTGAACAAATCTGGGAAGAGTTTTTGGATGAATAACTGATGGCACTAGATATCTCTGAAGTGCCTTAGTATGCGGAAATTGTGAATCTGATTGTTAGTGGAGATTACCCCCTGCCACCCAACAAAAGAAAAAGCTCAATCATGATGCTAAGTTCTATATCTGGGTTGAACCGTTCTTGTTCAAGCAATGTGTGGATCGGGTGGTGAGAAGATGCATTCCGTAGTGAGGTTCGAAAAGTGCTTGAAAGTTGTCATGCTAGCCCATATGGATGACACCATGGAGGAGAGCGCACGTGGCATAAGGTACTACAATCTGGTTTCCTGTGGCCCTCATTATTGAAAGACTCTATTGCTTTTGTGAAGGGTTGTGATAAATGCCAAAGGTTGGTACTATTTCGAAAGACATGAGATGCAGCTAAGTAACATTTTGGAGGTGGAAATTTTTTATGTGTGGGGTATTGAATTCATGGGTCCCTTCCCGCCATCTAGTGGAAACCAATACATTCTTGTGGCAGTGGATTATGTGAGTAAATGGGTTGAGGCTGTCACTCTTCCTTCAAATGACGCAAGGGTTGTGATCAAGTTCATCAGAAAGCACATCTTCACTTGCTTTGGCATTCCAAAGGCAATCATAAGTGATGGAGGTAAGCATTTCATTAACCATCTAGTGAAAAATCTTCTTGCTAAGTATGGTATTCGTCATAAGGTTGCTACAGCTTACCATCCTCAAACGAGTGGCCAAGTAGAAGTTTCAAATAGAGAGGTAAAGCAATTTTGCAGAAAACGGTGAATGCGTAGAGGAAGGATTGGTCTGAGAAGTTAGAAGATGCATTGTGGGCATATATGACTGCCTATAAGACACCCTTAGGGACTTCTCCCTATGATATAGTATTTGGTAAAACATGTCATCTTCCGGAGGAATTAGAACACCAAGCTTATTGCGCAATTAAGAGGTTGAATTTGGACCCTAAGCTGGATGGTAGAAAGAGAGTCAATCAATTGCACGAACTTGAGGAGTTTAGGCTCCATGCATATGAGAATGCAAAGCTTTACAAAGAAAAGATGAAAAGGTGGCATGACAAGCAAGTAGTTACTCGTACTTTTACTCCAGGAGAAAATGTAGTACTCTTTAACTCGAGATTAAGGTTATTCCTCGAAAAACTAAGGTTTAAATGGAGTGGTCCTTTCGAAGTGGTAAGAATGACACAATATGGGCTGTTGAACTTAAAGGTGAGACTGGCCCTACGTTCTTGGTAAATGGGCAAAGGGTAAAACACTACTTTGGTGTAGATTCGGATCGTGATCTTGAGGCTCTTGAGCTAAGTGATGAATGATCCAAGCTGCATCGTACCACAACGTTAAATAAAGCTCTACACGGGAGGTAACCCGTGAACAATATGTAATAGATAGGTAGTTCATTTTTGAATTTTCATTTTTTGTTTTAGCGTAGTTTCAATTGTTAGTTAGGTCAAGGAAGTATTCTTATTTATTAGTTTTACCTAGAAATGATTTTTCGTTATTTGTAACTTAGTTTGTAATAGTGAAAAACAAAAAAATATCAAAAGCCAGGCGCACTGGCAGGCACGCCGCGCCTGGCATGATAATTTAGAGAAGTTATTGGGGCGCTATGCTGGCGCGTTGCCCCTCCATCGGGCCCCAACCCAGATCTCCACTGAAGCTAGGCGCACTGGATGGCACGCCATGTCTGGCGTTGAACTTCAGAGCACCTATCCAGACGCCTTAGAGGCGCGACTCCCCCCCCCCCCTCATCACCCCAACACCCAGATACGCGATTGGTCAACCTAAATCAGGTTCGACCCGACCCAAACCCACCCTTTTTAACCCCTAACAATAAATTCATTCCCCATTCTCCTAAAATCCACCGCCCCAACCCCTAAATCCTCTAAAACTACTTCTTCTTCTTAATCTCTTCCTTTCCCTACAACCTCTATTAACACCTACCCAAACTCTTCCTTTACCCAAATCCAACCTTTCTTCTTCCTATTTTCTCACATAAAACACCCACTTTCCACTTTTCTACCTTCCCCAACTTTCTCTCTCACTCAAAAAAAAAAAGATTAATTCTTTGTCCACCCACACAAATAACAGCCGACCCCCCCTCCCTCTAATTTTTCTTTTTTTTTTCTTTTGAACTATTTTTCTTCTTCATGGGTGGTGATGGCTCCTATAGATAAAAACGTAGCGGGTTCGAAGAGCACTAGGAACGGTGAAACATCCGGGTCCGCTAGTGGCCAGTAACCAATGAGGAAATTCGGAAAGAAGGCAGTGGAAAGGTATGGCTGGGAGTGGTTTGATTGTCAACGAGAGGCTAAGTATATTGGTGACGAGTATGTCAATGAGGTATGATTGCAGTCCTAATTTCCTATTATTTATCAGATTGTGATCGATTTGGGGCAGAGGTTTATTTTTGAGAATCTGAAAGATTGTAATTTGTCCTTAGTTCGGGAGTTTTATGAAAATTGGCTTACTGAATAATTCTGTGCCAGTGATGGGTTGGGATATTAAAATCACTGCTCAGATACTAAATTAGTTCTTAGGTAACCCTGATGAGTCCATAAATTGGACTCATTTAGGGCTATATTTTGATAGAATTAGTATCGTCAAATGCATATTTTATCTCAATATCTAATGAAAACCCTTAAGTTTCAGGTATTTGAAGTTTGAGGGAAAGCATCGACACTACTTAGCAAAGAAGGAACAAAAGAAGCTGAAAGAACGAAGAAATGAAGATCTGAGAATCGCCGAACCTATTAAGCGAGTTGCCAAAATGTGTTATCCTCGCCTTTTGTTGAATTCTGCTGAGCCCTGAAAGAACGGATCAAATTGGTGGTGAAAAAGAGCAGTCGGTGTATCACTGAGAAGTTCCGCGAAGTTGTACTATGTCGCCCAATGAGCCAAAACAGAACGATGCTGCAGGCTAACGCAAGATGACAATGAACTAAACCAAAGGGTGGATTACCGAGTTGATCGGCAATCCCGACTAACTTCGCCGAGTGATCCTTCGCAGCACATTTCCTAAAAACTATACATACTAGTTGATGTTTTGTAGCTTAGTATCAGAGTAGAAATTATTATCAAATTTTATTATTAAGTTTTAAATATCAGACTTGGAATATTCTCTCTAATATTGGAGAGGGTTTTGAAGAACTTGAAGATTCAAAGGGTTTCAACTCCAAGATATTGGACTTAGGTCTTGTGAATTCTTCACTTTTGACTTGTTTTAAGACTTAATCTTGCATACCCATTGATGGAAATTGAGATTGGTATACATTTTACCTCTTTTATATGTGTAGCTAAAACATCAATTCTTGGGGTGTGATTTTGTGAATATGGGTTAGGTTAATTGTTAGGTCTTGCTTGCTGACAGTTTATTTATTGTTTAGATGTAATTTTGTTTAGTAGTTGTGTTGGAACTTGATGTAATTGTAGTTGCAAATACGATTTCACCTTTGTGTTTTTGGCTTGCTCGAGAGAGAGGTCGTAAAACTAAGACTACTATATTGATACCGGTGGGAGTGGGTCGACATGAGGTTCAACTCGAGAGAGTGAACCTTAGTCCTTCTCCCACACACTCAGCTCGAGAGAGTGAGTGTGCTAAGGCGAAGGCTGTTCTTCATGAGGCAAGTAGGTGTTCGAGAGGAACTCATTCGATTCGGGGTAAGTTACTCGAGAGATAATTTACCCCCAGTATAGTCTAGCCTAGTCACAAATATTCAACGGATTTACTATCAAAAGCATGTACCCAATAGGCTAGTCTAACCCGTATTCCTATCACATCCCAAGAATCCCGTCTCCGCATTCGTATCTTTTTTATTTTTGCTAATTTTGCTCTTTATTTGTTTGCAAAACCCCATTGATAATTGACACTCATGTCAAACCCTTTAATTTGTCATGTCTTCTTTCGATAAAGTCTTTAGCTACGGTTAGTTTTAGCACTTTCGCCCTTAATCACTAATTTTCAGGAACCACTCCCTTGGGACTTGACCCCAACCCTTGGTTGGGTTACTTTACTATTGTACGATCGTAGACACTTGCATTGGATGTTTTGTCTTGATTACGCAAACATCAAAATGGCGCCGCTGCCGGGGAATGGTGTTATGTGGATTTTTTTTATCAAGTCGAATTTTGCTTCTGATAGTCGTAGTTTACTTACTTAAATTTTAGTTTTGTTTTCTTTGCGTGTTTGTGTTAAAATAGGAAAATAAGTGGAAATAGTGAAATTGGTGACCAAATGGATCACCTTCCTCTGAAAATAAGGAAGCTTAGATTATATCCTAAGTTTCAATAAAGAGGAAGGTGAGTCAGTTTACAAGTTGTGGCAGTGATTCAAAGCTCTCGTACAACAATGCCTATCTCATGACATTCCAGAAAGAATTCTACTGAAATGTTTCTATAGAGGTATTGGCTATAAGAACTGATTAATGGCTGACCAACTTTCTCCAGGTGGTATCATCCAACTGCCTTATGAAAAATCAGCCCATCTCCTTGATCACATGGCCAAGACCATCAAGAAGAAGGAGAAAGACCAAGGAATGGCCACTTTGTTGGAACAGCTCGATGACTTGGCCCAAAAGGTCAATGACTTGGAAGTACTATCCAAAGGAAATGATAAGTACATTCTTCCTCACGAGTGTTGAAAAATGAAGAAGAAAGAGGGCGAGAAAATTGAAGAGGTCCTCTTGCTCATCCTACACAAAGTCGATAAGCACGACAAAGTTTTGGAAAAGATTAGAGAGATTGTTATGATGCTAAATCAGATGACTACCTCTCACTCTTCACTCATTCAGCTGCTGGGGTCCCAAATGGACCAATTGATGTCCTCGCCCAACTCGGATCCAACAAAGGGGTGGCCATACAAAAATGAGGCGACCCTCGATACTAAAATTTAAGGGCTGACTCACATCATGCCACGATGTTAACTGAGGCGCTGCTTGGGAAGCATCCCAAGATCTTAAATTCTTTGTGTTATTATAAAAATAATGGTGTATTGATTTTGCAGGTTGAAGTATGGAGAGTGATCACAAATGTAGATTGGTAAGCTATAGCTCCATTCCGCGAATTGCCGAATGGTTCGGTGACCCCGAACTAGACCACCGTTAGACTCAAGACAAATTTAAATTGGAGTCTCTAAAACTTGGTGAGGAAGGTGACTACTCGGCGTGGTGCCGAGTAGTTCGGCGGTCGTGACTAATGTTGCCGAAGGGGTAATAATTGGACGGTTTTAAAGGCAAATGGTTTCAAAGTTTGACAAACTTTAATTTCCACTCGAATTAAACTTTCGCAAATCTGCACGTAGTTGACGTGTGGAGAGTGATCAAAAGTGTAGATTGGCAAGCTATAGGTCCATTATGTGAATCGCCGAACGGTTTGGCAACCCCAAACTAGACCGCCGTTAGACTCAAGACCAATTTATGTTGAAGTCGGTAAAACTCGGCAAGGAAGGTGACTACTCGGCGTGACGCCGAGTAGTTCGGTGGTCGTGACTAATGTCGCCAAATGGGCAACAATTGGATGTTTTTAAAAGCCAATGGTTTCAAAGTTTGACAAACTTTTATTTTCCACTTGTATTCAACTTTTGCAAATTTGCACCTAGAAAGTAATTTTCATTATCTTTGCATTCTTAGTATTTTAGTCGTCGATTGGTGTTGAAACTAGGGATTACATTGCCTCCTAGCATTTCAAAGTACTTCGATCAGCATAAAAGATTGGTTTTCTCGAACCCCAATGTTACTTTGAAAATTTTGTTCTCTTATGCAATTGGACTTATCGTATTGATGTGTGCTGGGCCTCTCTAATAGGTTTAGATTTGTGAAATGCCATGTTCGATTCGTAAATCTTGCCCATTTTATCTAGATATTTGAACTTCTTTTTTGTTGCGCGTAAAAATGATTAAAAATCTTGTGGGTTTGTGCATGCATAGTGTATATCATGATTAAGTGTTATGGGTCTGTGCATAGTTTAATTTTGTTTTCGGGGGTTGTAGGGTTGAAGTCAAGAAGATAGGTTGGAGATAGGCACGTCGTGCCATTTGGTGAGCTGGGTCGAGCTCACCAAACCACTCGGTAGTTTTCCTAATGACCCCATCTCGCCTTTAATTCATGCTACTTGTGATATGGGTTCTGTCACTTTCGGCGAGAAGTCTTTGATTGCTAAAAGCATTCGGGGACTCGCCGAAAGTCTCCTTGATCACCTTTTGTCTGCACCCCTGAACCTTGGTTGCACTGTATCTTTCAGCGGATAAAACCCTGCTCGCTGAAAGCAGTTGGCGAGTCACTGAAAGAATTTTCCCATCGCCGACTTGTTAATATATTTGAGCCAACTCCTATCGACGAGCTCGGCCTAGCCTGCCAAAGCAACTTGGCGATTTGCCAATCTTTTCGGCGAGTTTTTCTGCAATTATGTCCCTATGAATTTGATTTGGTTGTTTAAACTTCTTCCCAATCCTTTGTAGAAATGGCTAGATCTAAAGTTGTAGGAAGAAGCAGGCCACCCCAAGGTAAAACAAATGAGATTACAATCAACGTGGATGCAGCTGCATCCAGAAGAAAGGTTGCTAAACTTTCCACAACTGGTGGGAAAGGCAAGGGCAAAGATAAGACCCTTGAATTATCAGATGGAAGCAGTGACAGTGATGGCTTTTATAGAAATGACCCCAACGAATCTAAAAGCGAAGGTGTGGGTTCTGATGAGGATTATCTGTTAATAGCACAGAGGGCTGAGCGGCGAACTAAGAAGCTGAATGATCCATCTAGGGTGAGGACTCCCCAGCCTACCACTACTACACCTCCAGTTCCAGAACAAGCAATGGTAATCGCACCGCTAGTATAAGGTCCTCCGCCTAAGTCAATGAATCGATTAAAGGCTGAGGGGGTGAGGACAATTCTAGAGGCAAAGCGTCTGTCCATAGACGGGATTATAGACAGGCACCCAGAGATAATGGAGTGCCTGAGATACCACAAGTTACAAATCTTCACTAAACCCCGTGGTCCTTATATTCAAAACTCGGTAAGAGAGTTCTACAGTGCATACAGTGTACTAGTACCCCAGAAAAAGCAGCTAGCAACAGCCTTCAAAGAAGTGGACTATGTGGTTGTTAGAGGCAGGAGGGTGAAGTGTGATAGTGGAGCGATCAATGTAGTCTTGGGCATGTCAATGAATATTAGGGATCACTGCCAGCACTTGATCAGAATAAAGAAGCTGGATGAGATGAAAAAGTGGTTAGCCTCACTAATTTCAGATGAGACTCCAAAGTGGTTGGCGGAAGGAGTTCCGATTGAAAAGAAAGAACTAAACATAGCCGCAAGGTTCTGGTTTGGTTTTATTAGCAGCACAATTATGCCGTCCCAGAATGAGTCGATCCTTCGCCTTGCCAATGCAGCTTGCCTGGGTTGCATCATAGAGGAGACTCGAATAAACTTCGGTACAATCATTGCTTCAGAGATACTTATTCGTGCAAGCCAGAGCCGGACCTCACTTCCATTCCCAGTATTGATCACAGAAATGTGCAAACAAGCTTGGGTACCCCGAGATGCCAAGAATAATGTGGAAGTGATGCCCACATCCACTACTGATATCTGGAGGATCGAAGCCGAGTACCTTAAGGATCAAGCAGAAAGGAAGATGGCAATGTCGGTGGAGTTAGTAAACACAGAATCATCACCTGCAGAGGCTCTGCCAACTCCGGCCCCTGGGCCTTCAGGTATATTCATCACCACTGCTACTCCTGATGGTACTCCAAGTTCTTCTGCTGCTGCGCGGTCTTCCAGACCCGCTGCTGTTGCTGCTGTTTCCCGGCCTCAACTCATCTAGGCTTCCCTACTCCGGATTGACAGCTGGCCCTTTCTGCTGATCGTCGGACTGCCAGTCTAGAGGCCTCTGTTCCAAGCATGATCTAGATCGCCCTAGCTGATGTTGTGACACCTTTGAACACTACCGTTGATGCCCTAGCAACCAGGATAGCAGTGTGTGAGCACAACCAAGGGGCCACAAAGGAGGTGACGGCTAAAAAAGTTGCCATTGCTGAGCTGCGAAAATATGTAGACCACCTGAAGTCCACCGATGTGTCCATGGTATTTGGAACAGTGGAGATCCCAGACGTGCCTGAGATGCCTCAAACTAGCATTGGACATGGGGATAGAGCGGAGAAGACAATCGATCCTGAGTCAGAAGCAGAGACTGATGAAGGGATGCATGAAGAGACTGAGGGAGCTGCAGATGAAGACCTCACCGAGACGAAAGCAATTATGATAGATGTTGTTGTGCATCCTTCCTTAGCACCTGTTGCTGGATCCAGTGAAGCTGGTTCTTCTGGGGTTACTCCGGGCACTGAAGCCCAGATAGATATAACGACCGATTTACCTGGATCCCCTCTTTATCTCCCTCTCTGTCTTTCTTTAATTTACATTTCGGATTCTGTGTTATTTGCATTTGAGGAAAAATGATTTTTATTTGTAGTGGAGTGAGTCCCACCTTTGTGTGCTATTGATGTTCGTACTTTGGTCATATTTGGGCTTTGTGCTTAAATCGTGTTTACAGTGCTTTTTGTGGATGTTTGAGCTTGTGGCTCATTTTATTTTAAATTGCAAAATGATTTTGACCCGTCCAAAATTTTTTGCCACCTCTCGTGTGTTGAATGTGGTTTTTCTTTTACAAAATTTTAGTTTGGTTTCGATCAATACCGATGACTTGAATAGTGCTCTCAATCGAACGAACATAAATGCGCAACTATGATGAGACCAAATGAAGTTGCATAGATAATATGTGAACTCTTTTCATCTTGTTATGACTAGCCTAGTATCGAATTGAGTCTGTTGTGATGATCATTGCACACTAGCAAAAGTGTGGAGTCTTGTTTGACTTATAGTGTCAATGCCTAGTGTGATGAGCTTACATGTGAACTATGCATGATGGATGCTAGAAATTTCCCCGTTGGTCCAATCAACTAAGTGATGTTATCTCTTGATATGATCTTAGGAAACTTCTAAGAGTGTGAGCCAATTTGACATAAACCTATTTTGAGACCTACCTTGTGAGTGTGTGAACCGCTTTTGAACACCCCTTGAGCCTTACCTTCCTTTGGAAGAAACATGATGAAAACTAGACATTTCTTTATCCATCACCCATTATCCTCATGAAGTTGTGGTTAGTTGAATAGCCAACTTGGGGGTGTGGTGAAAAGATAAGGGCAAGTCAAAAAGTGCAAGGAAAGTCTCCTCTTACCGTTGGTTTTGAGAAAAATGGAACCCCTCCATGAAAAAAAAAATGAGAGAAGAGAAAAAAAAAGAAAAAGAAAGTTGTGGAATAAAGTATAGAAGAAATGGGGTTTCCACACAATCCATGGAAAGTGAATAATATGATGACTTACGAGCACTAAATAAAATGAAGAAGGAAAAGGAAAGGAATTTGTGAGTACCACATTTCATGAGGATGAAAGTCACTAAGCCTAAATGACCATACGTTTGCACTCAGCCCCGTTACAAACCTTGAAAAAGACCTTGTTGATCTTGAGTGAGCTGAAACAAATGTTGATTGGAAAATATGGGCAAACCTATGGGTGAAATTATGCATTGTGTTCTTCTTTGTGAGTGTGAGCATTGCATCTAATTCTGAAGCTTTAAACTGTGAACCGTTGTGTGAATATGGAATCATTCTTTGTGTGAGGGCATTTGAACACTTTGGTTGAGCTTGAACTTGCATTTGAAGCAAGTATTGTGAGCATGAGATTCTTTGATATTGATGAGTCACAACTTGAATCTTTGAGTGCTCATTTGATCTTTGCATAAGTAAATTGAGTCTTGTTGTGTTCATTCATGATTGAGTCTTGTCTAGCACTGTTCGAGATACCCTTTTTGAATGGCTGAACTTGACTTTGCTTGAGGACAAGCAAAGGTTTAAGTTGGGAGTGTTGATGAGTCCACAAATTGGACTCATTTAGGGCTATATTTTGATAGGATTAGTGTCCTCAAATGCATATTTTATCTCAATATTTGATGAAAACCCTTACGTTTCCAGAATTTGGAGTTTGAGGGAAAGCATGGACACTACTTAGCATAACAAGAACAAAAGCAGCTGAAAAAATGAAGAAATGAAGATCTGAGAATCGCAAAACCCATTCGGCGAGTCGCCAAAAGGTCTTATCCTCACATTTTGTTCCAGTGTGCTGATACCTGAAAGAACGGATCAAATCAGCGGTGAAAAGGAGCAGTTGGCGTATCGCCAAGCAGTTCCGCAAAGCTGTACTATGTTGCCCAATGATCCAAAACACGATGATGCTGCAGGCTAATGCAAGATGGCAATGAACTAAACCAAAGGGCAGATCGCCGAGTCGATCGGCGATCCCGACTAACTTCGCCGAGTGATCCTTCGTAGCACATTTCCTTAAAACTATAAATACTAGTTGATGTTTTGTAGCTTAGTATCAGAGTAGAAATTATTATCAAATTTTATTATTAAATTTTAAATATCAGACGTAGAATATTCTCTCTAAGCTTGGAGAGGGTTTTGAAGAACATGAAGATTCAAAGGGTTTTAACTCTAAGATTTTGGACTTGGCTCTTGTGGATTCTTCACTTTTGACTTGTTTTAAGACTTAATCTTCCATACCCCATTGATGGAAACTGAGATTGGTATACATTTTTACCTCTTTTACATGTGTAGCTAAAACCCCAATCCTTGGGGTGTGATTTTGTGAATATGGGTTAGGTTAATTGTTGGGTCTTACTTGATGACAATTTATTTGTTGTTTAGATGTGATTTCGTTTACTAGTTGTGTTGGAACTTAATGAAATTATAGTTTCAAATACGATTTCACCTTTGTATTTTCAGCTTGCTCTAGAGAGAGGTCGTAAAACTAAGACTACTAAATTGATGGCCGGTGGGAGTGGGTCGACATGAGGTTCAGCTCGATAGAGTGAACCCTAGTCCTTCTCCCACACACTCAGCTCGAGAGAGTGAGTGGGCTAAGGCGGAGGCTATTCTTCATGCGGCAAGTGGGTGTCCGAGAGAAACCCATTTGATTCCGGGTAAGTTTCTCGAGAGAGAATTTACCCCCACTATAGTCTAGCCTAGTCACAAATATTCAACAGATTTACTATCAAAAGCATGAACCCAATAGTCTAGTCTAACCCGTATTCCTATCAAATCCCAAGACTCCCGTTTCCGCATTCACATCTTTTTTATTTTTGTTGATTTTGCTCTTTACTTGGTTACAAACCCCCATTGATAATTGACACTCGTGTCAAACCCTTTAATTTGTCATGTCTTCTTTCCATAAAGTCTTTAGCTACGGTTAGTTTTAGCACTTTCACGCTTAATCACTAATTTTCAGGAACCACTCCCTTGGGACTCGACCCCAACCCTTGGTTGGGTTACTTTACCATTGTACGATGGTAGACACTTGCATTGGAAGTTGTGTCTGTATTACGCAAACATCAACCCTGAATTGTGACGCTGATGATTTTAATAGATTGAAGGATAAACCTCCTTATACGGATATCCGACATACGTTGTGTGGGGTAAAGTCGACTACTAGGTGGGAGCGAAGTAAGGATACTGGGAGGTATTTAACTCTCCACTTTGCTAATTTTAATCAGGTAGCCCGGGTGTGGTTGAAAATAGTTTGTAATGTGTTGCTGCCCGCTAAACATCTTAAAGAGGTGACGCGGGATATGGTAGTTATGGTCTATATGTTGATGAAGAGGATTCCCTTTAATGTTGGGGAAATTCTGAGGCAAAATATGATGAAGTTTCGAAGTAATTTGAGGTGGAGGTTTTGTTACGGGGGTTTGATGACACATTTTCTGAGGGCTGAGGGAATTGAAGAAGAAGCGGTGGACTTGACTGTTGCTTTCCACCTCGATTTGATGGGCAAGATAGTTGATGTGACTAGGACAAAGGCACTGGACACGTCCCATGGACATGTCTAGTCAGCCCAAGAGAGGCAAGCTTGAGATGATAGTAATATGGCTAGGATGTTTGGCATGGCGGAATTGCAGCTGCAGATACGAGGATGTCCGATTAGTGATGATGAGATGGAGACCTTGGCAGATCGCAACCATTTTACCGAAAGTGCAACTTTTCTATGCAGAACTGGTCCTGCTTTTCTTGAGCCTCTGGATGATGATGAGGCTACTGCTAATGAGGAGATAGACGAGGAGGATGATGATGTTGATGAGGAAGTGAATGCCTTAATGGTTTTTGATGGTGGTGAGGACGAGGCCTAGTGGCCCGAGGGAGTATTCCTATCTCTATTCTTCCTTTTATTTGTGCACTGAGGAGAATGTTTATTTTTAAGTGTGGGGTGGGTAATATGTCTCTTTTGTAAATATCCGTTTAATGCTTTATCGAGTCTAGCTCTTTAGTTCTAAGTTTAGTTTTTAGCTTTAGGCTTAAATTTTTAAATTTTCTTATTTTGGGTTCCTCAACGTTTGTTTTCGGTACTTTTACTGAGGATAGTCCCTTTGAACCGACTAGGACTAGATTTACTGCTTCATTGAGTCTTAGAGTTTTCATAGGAAGTGACAATTCCTAAGGATGGATGGATGACGACCATCTTAAAGGAAAATTAGTCACATAGAGAAGTAGGATTGAGAAACCAACCTTAGTGGTTTGAAACTATGTCCGAATAAGTATGTCAGACGTCATGAGTAGTCATAATTGGAAAAGTGCAATATGAATGTTAACCTTGAAACAATAATATGTTCTTAGTTGCGACTCTAAATAAAAAAATAAATGGGCTTAATTGTGTAGTAATACTGTAATGCAAGATGTATGAGCATGTTTGTTGATATATCCTTATATGTGTCATGATGCCATGTGTGGTGAGTGTTATTGGGTTCTTTCTTCAATTGATATATAGAACTTGCCTTGTGTGTGTTGAATATGTAGCTTGTATGACTTAGGGAATGTGATTGAGGCATTTCTTTCAAAAAACCAATTATTAACTCGAATTGTATGCCTACAATTGAAATTATCCCTAGTGAAGCCCTATTGAGCCCTTAGCCTTGTTTGTTGATAAGCCACACGATAAGCCGAAACCCGTTTGTTAGATACCAAAGTCTTTTGATCCTAATAAAATCCATAATGCACTATGTTAAGAAGAAGGTTTGAAAATATTGGTTGATATGAGAAAGGATGAAATGCTAAATTGTGTGGAAAATAAAGGAATAAGTGATACTCTGTTTTGGCCCTGGTCCTTAGTGACATTGTGCACCTCAATGCAATTGAGGGTGGCTATTTCAGAAATATTCTCTAAACATTGGCCCTGGTCCTACAAAGGATATTGTGTACCTCACTCGGACCTTAAAAATTTAGGGTGAGGTTGGCTAGTGCAGAGGAATGAAAAAAAAAGAAATAAAGGGTAAAGATGGAGCAACAAAAAGGGGTAAATATTCATGAAGTGGGTACTAGGAGGAAATAAAAGCTAAGTAGGAGGTTTGTTCGCAACATAATGACACGTGCTTTAGGGAGGTGTAGTCACTAAACTGATTTCATAAATATTCCCTCCCTTACCCAAAGCCAACATTACAACCAAATAAAAGACCTCTTTATTACTTGAGAAATACATTGTGAAAGTGAGAATACACTATTGGCAAGCTTATGGCTTGTTGAGACAAGTAAGAACTTCATTTGCGAGAGTGAGTGTCTTGTTTGAAAAATAGGCCTTGTTGTTATTGTGATTGCTTAAGTGAAAGGCTTTACTAAACACAAATAAGCGAGGGCATTCATTGCATGTGTCCGGATTATCTAATTGGTATGTTTGTATGAGTTTGCATTAGCCTTGAAAAATAGTAAAAGAGTCCTTCTTTGAGCACATGTGTTGTAACTTGGTGTAAATGTTTTGAAATATTGCATCCATTGTGAACTACAAGATCATGATTAAAAATGTTTGGTTGATTTTAAGGTGGGTTGATAAGTCCAAGGGATATGAAAAAGAGTTGATAGTCTAAAGATTTTTTGAGGACAAACATGGCTTTAAGTGTGAGGTGGTGATCTTAGGTGTATTTATATGCCTAAGTTGTTGATATTTGCCCATTTTTGGTGATACGCTCAAATTACACCTCCCTAAAGAAGTATAAGCGATCGTTGTCAAATAAAAAACCCAACTTGTAGGTTGGGGTCGATCCCACGAGGAATATGGTTTAGACTTAAACTAAACTCACTATTATATTCGTTTAGTCAAATTATTTCCGAGACAAGTAAGTAAAGGGGGGAGGGAGGTGTTTGTGAAACAAATAACTGATTTTTGTTAAGTAATGACTGAGCAAGATTTGAACTTTGTTGTTATCAATAAGAGAGAGAAGCTAGGGTGTATGTGTTCCCCATAAACTTTTAAAACGGTAATCCTAATAATAGTAATCCTATCCTAGTGTATCACATGTAAAGTGGTAAGATATGTATCCCTAAGTGATTGGTCCTCCAAATTGGGAATTTCACTACGCACTTTGGTCCGGCTACGTGTGTATAATTTACTAACCCTTACCTTTACCTCAGATTAGACATCACATCAATGTATGGCTTAGTTTTCACCCTCGCACCAATTGATATTAGACTATTAGATAGTATCACACTAAATCTCTGTTGATAATTGTTTTCTCATTAACTACCTCCTTGGTCCGGCAAGTAGCAACAAGACGTGTTCTAACGTTGGCCACCGTTAAAAAGACTTTTAAGCGAAAGAATTACCAATACATGCATCAACACTATTCAAGAATTACTTAGTTATTATTCATATATTGTTAATTGCTCATGGTTCACACAACCCTAATTGTGGATTTAGCTACTCATGCTTGAAAGAACACCAATTCATATTTTTAGAAGAAGAATTCATGAACATACGTATTAAGTAGAAGAAACCCGTAATCTCTAATTGAAATTCAAAGCAAAAATCTTATAAACCGAAATTAGGAAATCAAATTGCCAAAGTTTGCAAGTTAATTCCCAAGAAAATACCAAGAACTAAAAGTATACAATGGTGTCTAACCCCTAAAAACGAGGTTTACATACCCTATTTATAGAAAAACTTATCCTAAACAAAAAGTAAAAGAAATAAGGAAATAAACTGTTGGACGCGACTTCGATCGACGAGACTGACCTACGGACCATGGTTAGACCTACTGTCCGTAGGTCCCTTCCGTAGCTTGATACATAGAACTTTTCCACAGAGGCTGGTGATGATTCTGAGATTTGGACTCATTTAGGACTTTAATTACATAATTTAGTTTCCTCAAATGCTTATTTTGTGCCAATAATTGATGTAAAACCCTTGATTTCCAGGTATATGGATCGATGAACAAAGCATGGACACTAATTTGCCAAAAGGAACAAAGCGGGTTGAAAGAAGGAAGAAATGAAAGCCTGGTGACCGCCAAGTCAATTTGGTGAGTCACCAAATGGCCATTAGACCGCCTAAGGTTCCAGTGTGCCAAGCACTGAAGGAAAGAAACAAATTGGGGAGAGAAAGGAGCAGTCGGCAGATCGCCGAGTGATTCCGTGATGCAGTGTTGGATCACCCAAAGTTACAGACCCAGAGGATGTTGAAGGCCAAGGCAGAAAGGCGATGGAATTGACCAAGGGGAGGATCACCGAGTGAATTGGTCAGCCTGACTTAATTCGCCGAGTGGCTCTTCGCAACACATTTTCGGTAACTATAAATACATTTTTGAACATTTAGTTTAGTATCAATTATGAAATTATCATTTATCATTATTCATATTATTGTTCAGTGAATTTTCATAATTTCGAATTCTCAGTATTGAGACTAGTTTTTCCTAAGATTTGGACAATTGAAGTTTTTCACTTTTGAGAAATTAGAAGTGGGTCTTTTAAATTCTTCGACTTGGAGCATTGTAAGGACGAAATTAATCTAACTCAGTTTATGGAAACTCAATTTGGTAAGGATTTTTATCTTCTTATGATGTCTAGCTAAAACCACAATTCTTGTGGTGTGATTATGTGATTATAGGTTGATTTAGCTTATGGGTATTGTTAATTGCTAGTTTAAATGATGTTTAGAAGTGAGTTCAATCATTAATTCTGGTTTAATTTAAGAATTGTAGTTGCAAATGCAGTTCTACCTTCGTATTTTTTGCTTGCTCGAGAGAGGTTTTAAAACCAAGATTATTGATTGATGGTCAATTGGTATTGGGTTGACATGGGTTCAGCTCGAGAGAGTGAATTCAAAACACAATTCCACACATTCAACTCGAGAGAGTGAATGGACTAAGGTGTGGGTTGTCCTTATTTAGTATGCTTGTCGATGTTCGAGAGAAATCGACTTGATTCGGGGTAAATTATTCGAGAGAAAGTGTACCTCCTCTATAGCTTAGCTTACTAACTAATATCTAGCTAATTTTTAATAGTTGCAATTACCCATTTCTCTATATTAGCCTATAATCAAATCACATCCCAAGAACCTTTCTCATTATTGTTATCTCGTATTGTTTTTTGCTGCTGTAGTTGATAATTTCAAACCAAAACCCTATGTTATTTGACATTCGGGTCATCCCCTGATTTGAATTATGTCTTTATTCGATAATGTCTACTCATATGCCTGAGTTGACCATATTCCTACTTCCTAATTGATTCTGAATCACGTACCACTCCCTATGGGATTCGACCCCAACTCATTTAGTTGGGTTATATACTGATTAATGATCAATGCCGCTTAGAATTGGTTGAAGTGTCTTTGAAACGTTATTAATCAAAATGGCACTACTGCGGGGGAGTGGTGTTGGTTGAGATTCTTTGGTGAAGTTGAATTTTGTTCTTCTTAGACATAGTTGAATCTACTTATTTTTAATTTTGTTTTTTGTGTTGCTGTTCGAAACAGAGGATATGATTGTCAACGGAAGCAATGGTTGCCAAGTGGGCCACCAAGATGACATCGTCAATCTCAATGATGTCCATGAGCCGAAAGTCAATGACCCAAATCTTATGGGTGGAGTTGGTGCCATTCACTTGCCTCCGGCTGAAAGGAACGCTGTATTCCACATTACAAGCACCATGTTGCACCTCTTGCAATTGAAAGGGTTGTTTGGTGGGTTAGCTCATGAGTATCCGCATGAGCATATAAGAAACTTTGTTGATGTCTGCAGGCTGTTCTACTTCAAGAACATATTTCAAGAGTCGGTCCAGTTGAGATTGTTCCCATTTTCCTTAATGGGAGAAACATGTAAGTGGTTAGCTGAGTTTCCAAGAGACTCCATTATTTCATGGGAAGAGCTTGTCACCGCATTTCAAATGCGATTTTTCCCTCCCTCAAAGATGATGATGCTTAGGTACAACATCTAGAGCTTCAAGCATTTGTAAGGTGAGCTAATTCATGAGAATTGGCTAAGATTCAAAAAGTTGATGCTGTAATGCCCAACTTATGGTTTGCCCGACAATGTTTTGCTGCAATATTTTTACCGAAGCCTTGATTCGGTGAACAAGGGAGTAGCTGACCAACTTTCTCAGGGAGGTTTGATGCAACAACCTTACATTATAGCAGTCCAACACTTAGATGGTATAACCACAATTAATTGGGCATGGTATACCCGCGAAGATCAGATCTCCCCTCTCATTTTTAAATTGACAAAGGAGAAGCTTGAGAAAGACCAAGAGAGGGACCAAAACATGGCAAAGATCATGACCCAACTTGACATTTTGTCCAAAAATGTCATGGGAGTTGGTGCTAGAAGTGTCAATGTTGTGGGTGTTGGGTGTATGAACCCCGATGAGGCCAAGTTTGAAGCGTTGTACAATGAAGAGGTGAACTTCCTAGCCAACCAAAGAGGTGGTTATCGTGCAAACTACCCAAGGCAGGGTGGTAACCAAGGTTGGAACAGAGATGAAGGCTGGAGAGATAGTGATAGAGAGTGGAGAGATCGTAACCCCACTTGGAAGGAAAGAGATGGGGAGAAGGATATGTATGTTCCTCCCCACGAGCGTCAAAAGCCTAAAGATTTTGAGGGTGGCCGTTCTGAGGATATGCTCTCTCGTATTCTCAACAAGGTTGAAGGGTTCGATAAAATTTTGAAAGAAATGAAGGAAGATGTATTGACCTTTAGCTTGACGGATACCTCTCATTTCGCCTCTACCAAGCATCTGGAGACCCAAATTGGTCACATATCGTCTCATTTAAACCCGAGACAATAAGGGGGTTGCCTAGTGATACTATGGCTCCCAAGAATGAAAGTGGAGTGAGGACTTGCGTCGTGCCATGATTTTAACTAAGGCGCTGCTTGGGAGGCATTCCATATTTTAATTGCTTTCTTTTGATTTTGAAATAATCGTGTGTTGATTTTACAGGTTGAAGGGTGGAATGTGTTTGAAAAAGTGCAGGTTCACGAGAAAATGTCTGGTCAGCGACTCGCCGAAGTGGTCGACGAGTCCGACTGGGACTGCCGTTGGACTCAACAAATTCTAAGTTCGGAGTCTGTAAAACTCGGTGAGCCCATGCACAACTCGATGACCCCGACTTTGTTCGCCGTTTGGACCCCCACATCAACTGGAGGTCCTGTGTAACTAGGTGAGGTAAGTAACCACTCGGCGTGTCGCCGAGTGGTTCGGTGAGCAAAATTAATGTCGCCAAATGTGTGAAAACTGGATGGTTTTTAAAGGCCAAAGGTTTAAAATTTCAAACTCTTTCACATCCCCACAATTTTTAGCTTTCCAAAATCACACCCGCACTACATTTTCCTGTATTTTCATGTTATTACCATTCCTTAGTCGTCGATTGTGTGTTCGGAGTTGGAAATCTTTGCCGCCCAGCATTTTAACTTATATATTTGGCATAAAAGGTTGGTTTTCTGAACCCCGAACTCATATTTAGCGGTTTTACTCATTTGCAATTGTTTTTATCTTAATGATATGTGTTGGGCCTCTCTTAATCGTAATTGTGTTCTTGTTTTAATTTGAATATCATGCCTAAATTACCTATATTGTTGATCTCCCGAAATTCGTGCTTTAAAACTGATCAAACTTGTTGGGTTGTGCTAAATTGTCATTGGGTCTAGTCGGGTCAAGTCTGAGTAACCAACATTTGTGCCAAATCACATACTTTTCCCAATGATAGAGCGTTTGACGTCATTCTTAAGGGCGTAAGTAGTCAAATGGCAAAATTTGGCACAACCGGGAGAAGTCTGAGTATCCCGGGGGCATGGTAGTATGGGTATGAGTCTAATTGAACTAGTGTATATTTTGATTTTGTTTTCGGGGGCTGATCGGTTGATTTTTGAATTCCGGGCTGAAAGTAGGCACATTGGGCAGTTTGGTGAGCTAAGTCATGCTAGCCTAACCACTCGGCGGTTCGCCGAATTCCCCTTGCTCGCCTTTAATTTCGTGGTTTGTAAGGCTTTTGGTTCTATAACTTTCAGCCAGAAGCTTGAGTTGCCGAGTGAACTCAGCGACTCGCAGAAGGTCTTCTTTGATCGCCCTTTCTGTGCCACTAACCCTTAAAATCAACTGTAACTTTCGGCAGGATTGTCTTTGCTCACCGAATGCTATCAGTGATTCACCGAATGGCCCCTAACAGCACCGACATGTCAATTTTTTCTAGGAAATTATGAGCCAATCTTTTCGACGAGCCTAATTTGGCTTGCCAAAGTGTTTCCGCGACTCGCCGACTTGTTCGGCGAGTCCGTCTGCAACTATTTTTTGCAACTTTTCTTGAAATGAATCTTAATATTTTTGTTGTTTTGTAGATATGGCTAGAACCAACCTCAACATACCGCTCCGTAAAACAGCATAAGGAATAGTGATTAATGAAGGGGGAATTAATCCTCCTAAAAAGGGAAGGACAGAGCCTCCAAAAGGAGGCGAGGGCAAGGGCAATAGGCCCATGATTGAGGTTCGTTCCGGAGAACAACTCCGGCAGCGAGAGGTAGTCCTTTGAATCCCAAGCTGCATTATCCGAGCCGGATGATTACCCGCCACTGCAGCCCAGGAGAGCGGAGATTCGTGCTAGTTCTCGTCTTGACTCATTGAGATCTCTAGTAGCCACCCCTCCTATAGCAGATACAGTGCCAGGTCCGGCACCACATGCGGCCCCAATGCCACCAGTACAAATTCCTCCTCCACGGCTATTCAACAGATTAAAAGCCGACAGGTTGAGGACAATTCTAGAGAAGAAACTGATATCCACAAAGGGATTAGTGGGTAGATTCCACTTTAAGGGACATCCTCCAGTTTCACCGGTTTGAGCAGTTTACCAGGCCACGAGGACCCTATATTCCTACATGGGTTTGGGAGTTCTACAAAGCATACGACTTGGTACCCAAGGGCAAGAAAAAGGCCAGTGCTTTCAGACCAGTGAAGTCTATCATGGTTCGAGGGAAGGAAGTAGGGTACAACAATGATTACATTAATAATGAACTAGACAGGGCTTTTGGTTCTACACTTGCATATGAGGGATTTCCCACAATACATTAACGGGCATTCTTGCACCCTTGATTTCTGATACCACCCCGAGGTGGATCGAGGTAGGAGCTCCCATCGAGAAGAAGGATCTTAATATTGCCGCTCGGTACTATTTCGGGTTCACCAGCAGCTCTATTATGTCCTCGCAGAATGAGTCCATCCTTCGGCACCCAAAGGTGGCCTATCTGGGATCCATCATATCCAGGAAGACGATCAATATGGAAGTCATTATTGAGCAAGAGATGGCCATGAGGGCCAAGCAGCATCAGACGTCCCTTCCATTACTGGTCTTGATTACAAAGGTGTGTTGGAGTTCCTCGTGATGAGATGAGAGATTTTGAGGTCACTCCTACATCCTCCACTGATATCCAGCGTATAGAGGCCGAGTACACTCGGGAAAAGGCAGACAAGAGGAGAGCTGATCCGTGGACACATTCCCGGAGATTGATGTAAATACAATTCCTGCAGAGACATATTTTCCTACACCAGCCTCTGGGCCTTCAGGAACATCTGTTTCCACCTCTTCCTCACAGACTCCTGGTACCTCTGCCATTTCCCAGCCCGCCAAGATTACTCAGGCTATGATCTTGAAGATGGGGCACTTACCCGATTCTGCGGATGTGAGAGCTACTCGATTAGAGTTTGTGATACCATAGATGATCGAGAGTGCTATCCTAGCTGCACTGACACCCCTACGAGCATCTATTGACACTCTCACAGTGAGAGTTGACACTTGTGAGAGTAGACAGGGGGAGTCTTCAGAGGTGACAACTTTGAAAGTCGAGGTTTCTAGTTTGAGGAAGGATGTGGACTACTTGAAGTCCACAAACTTCACTTCACTTCTGGAGGCACCTGATGATGTCGATGCCTCGGCCAGTTCTGAGATTCCTCTGGTCACCACCAGAGATGTGCTGATAGATGATGTGGCAGCTGATGAATCGGAGGTAGAGACCGACGAGGAGTAGATAGAGGTGCAGGAGGAGACCATCTAGGGAGACCTGCCTGACCTTGAGGAGACGATTGTACAGTCGGTGATTTAGACATTGCTGATAGAAACGTCCATAGCAGGTCTTGGTGGAGCCGGTAGTGCTGATGCTACACTGGGCACTGATTCATCGACAGATGGAGTGAATGAGTAGACATGATTTTCTTTACCTCCCTCTCTGTCACTTTTATTGATTTTTAGTGTTTTTATTGCATTTGAGGACAAATTGATTTTTGTTTGTGGTGGGGGGAGGTATTTCCATACCGTGCACTCATTAAAAAGACTTCTAAACGTTCTTGGGATTGTTATCTTTGTATATATTGGTTTTGTTGTGCTGTAAATTGTGTGTTGGCATTGTCTGAGCTTGTGGCTCCTTATTTTAAATGCAAATGGTTTTTTGACCCTTCTAAAAAATTATGTCAGCTCTTGTTGTGTTTAAATGTGGCTATTCTTGTGCAAATTTGAGTATCAGTTATGATCAATACCAATTACTTGAATAGTGCCCTTAATCAAACAAAAATGATTGTGCAGCTACGTTGAGGCCAAATGAACTTGCATTTGAAGTAGGTATTATGAACTTGAGAATCTTGATAATGGCTAGTCAAAACTTGAATATTTGAGTGCACAATTGATCCTTGCATGAGTAAGTTGAGTCTTATTGTGTGCATTAATGATTGAGTCTTATTGTGTGCATTCATGGTTGAGTCTTGTGTAGCACTCTCTGAGACATCCTTTTTGAACTGCTAAACTTGAGTTTTACTTGAGAACAAGCAAAATTTTAAGTTGGGGGAGTTGATGAATCTGAGATTTGGACACATTTAGGGCTTTAATTACATGATTTAGTGTCCTCAAATGCTTATTTTGTGCCAATAACTAATGTAAACCCCTTGATTTCCAGGTATATGAATAGCGGAACAAAGCTAGCTGAAAGAACAAAGAAATGAAAGCCTAGTGACCGCCAAGTCCATTTGGCGAGTTGCCGAATGTCCATTAGACTGCCTAAAGTTCCAGTGTGCCAAGACCTAGAGGAAAGAACCAAATTGGCGACAAAAAGGAGTAGTCGACGAATCGCTGAGTGGTTTCGCGATGCAGTGTTGAATCACCCAAAGTTACAGACCCTGAGGATGCTGAAGCCCAAGGCAGAAAGGCGATGTAAGTGACCAAAGGGCGGATCGGCGAGTCTGACTTACTTCGCTGAGTGGCGCTTCGCAGCACATTTTTGGCGACTATAAATACATTTTTAAACATTTAGCTTAGTATCAATTATCAAATTATCATTTATCATTATTCATATTATTGTTCAGTGAATTTTCATAATTTCAAATTTTTAATATTGAGACTAGTTTTTCCTAAGCTTTGGAGAATTGAAGTTTTTCACTTTAGAGAAATTGAAAGTGGGTCTTTGAGATTTTTCGACTTGGAGCATTGTAAGGACGAAATTAATCTTACCAAGTTGATGGAAACTCAATTTGGTAATGATTTTTATCTTTTTATGATGTCTAGCTAAAACCCCATTCTTGGGGTGTGATTATGTGAAAATGGGATGATTTAGCTTAGGGGTATTGTTAATGTTAGTTTAAATTCAACTTAGAAGTTAGTTCAATCATTAATTGTGGTTTAATTTAAGATTTGTAGTTGCCAATGCAGTTCTACCTTCATGTTTTTGGCTTGCTCGAGAGAGAGGTTTTAAAACCAAGATTATTGATTGATGGTCAGTGGGTATTGATTTGACATGGGTTCAGCTCGAGAGAGTGAATTCTAAACCCAATTCCATACATTCAACTCGAAAGAGTGAATGGACTAAGGTGTGGGTTGTCCTTATTTTATAGGCTTGTCGATGTTCGAGAGAAATCGACTTGATTCGGGGTAAATTGTTCGAGAGAAAGTTTACCTCCTCTATAGCCTGCTTACTCACTAATATCTAGCTATTTTCTAATAGTTGCAATTACCCATTTGTCTATATTAGCCTATAATCAAATCACATCCAAAGAACCCGTCTCATTATAGTTATCTCATAATGTTTGTTGCTGCTGTAGTTGATAATTTCAAACCAAAACCCCCTGTTATTTGACATTCGTGTCATCCCCTGATTTGAATTATGTCTTTATTCGATAATGTATATTCCTATTTTCTGCAGATTCAGTTGTTCGTCCCTGCACATGTATTAACCATGAGGTCTTTCTTTTTACATTTTTTTGATACTTTTTAGACATAGACCCTATTCTATATCTAGCGAACACTAGTACAAAAATAAAACACCTACCGAACGAATTACAAAAATTAAAATAAAAGAATAAAACTCCTATAACGAAAGAAAAAACTATAGTTGGCTAGATTGCACATCATGGGTTGCCTCCCAAGCAGCGCTTGATTTGACGTCGCGACACGACGCAAGTCCCTTGATTACTCAGACTTCATCAAGGTATTAGGTCTCAGCCACTTCTTACACACTCTCATGTTTCCCCACATAGAGCTTGATCCTTTGCCCGTTCACTTTGAACCTTGTTCCCTCCTCTTTCTCGTGCTCGACCGCTCCATGTGGGAATACTTGAGTGACTATGAATGACCTGGTCCACTTGGACTTGAGCTTGCCAGGAAAAAAGTGCAACCTTGAGTTGTATAGAAACACTAGATTACCCACAACAAATTAACGCTTTTCAATCTTTTGATCATGATACTTCTTCATCTTCTCCTTATAAGATAAGTTATACTTGATCCCAATATTTTCCATTGGTATAATCAATGAAGGATTGCCCATGCACTTCTTTAACATGGGGATGTGAAATACCGGATAAACCGCTGCTAACTCTTGTGGTAGATCTAACTCATAGGCTACACTACCAACCCTTTTCGATATTCGGTAACGGCCAATGTACCGGGGACTAAGCTTCCCCTTCTCACCAAATCTCATAACACCTTTCATTGGTAAAACTTTAAGATATACCCAATCATATACTTCAACTCTAACTCCCTTCTCCTAACATCAATGTAGGATTTCTGACGACTCTGCGCTATTTTCAACCTTTCTTGAATCACTTTCACCTTTTCCATAGCTTGATAAACTAAATCTAGTCCTATCAACCCAGATTCACCAACTTCAAACCATCCACTAGGAGATCTGCACCTTCTCCCATAAAGAGCTTCATAAAGAGCCAGTTGGATGCTAGAGTGGTAACTGTTTTTGTAAGAAAATTCAATAACAACAGGTAGGTGATCATACCAATTACCTTTGAAATCAATCACACAAGCCCTTAACATGTCCTCCAATGTCTGAATAGTGCGCTCTGCTTGCCCATCTTTCTGAGGATAAAAGGCAGTACTGAAGTTTACGTTTGAACCCAAGGCTTTTTGGAATGACTTCCAAAACTGAGCAGTAAATTGTTCACCTTTGTCTGAAATAATGGAGACCGGAACTCCATGCAGTTGTACCACTTATTGAATATATAGCTTACCATAATCTTTTGTTGAATGGGTAGTCTTTACCAGCAAAAAGTGGGTTGATTTTTTCATTCTATCAACAATCACCTAAATAGAATCATGTTGCCTGCGAAACCTTGGTAAGCATGTGATAAAATCCATATTAATCATCTCCCACTTCCATTCCGGAAGTTCTATATTTTGAGCCATACCGCCTGGCCTTTGATGCTCTACTTTAACTTGTTGGCAATTCGGACACTTAGCAACAAATTCTGCAATGCCCTTCTTCATATTACTCAACCAATAAACTTATCTCAAATCGCAATACATCTTTGTGGAACCCGAATGAATGGAATAGCTGGAGCTATGAGTTTCCTCCCTTGGTCCACACAATCTACCTTGATACATCAAGACACCATCTCTTTGTTCAAAACCCATTACTTTTTTGCTTATGAACATTTGCCTTCAGTTCAAGCAAAATAGGATCTTGGTCTTGCTTCTCTTTTACTTCTGACACTAATGATGATGCAGCCCCATTCATCACCACCACTTCTCCTTCTGTGGAATCCATTAGTCAGACTCCCAAATGCGTAAGTTTATGCACATCTTTCGCTAACTCCGTCTTTTCTTCCTCAACATGGGCAGTACTATCATAGACAACCTACTTAAAGCATCAACAACAACATTAGCCTTACCTGGGTAGTAAAGAATACTCATGTCATAATCCTTGAGTAATTCTAACCACCTCCTTTGTCTGAGATTAAGCTCTTTCTGAGTAAACACATATTGAAGGCTCTTTTGATCAGTGAATACATCAACATGAACCCCATAAAGATAATGGCACCATATTTTCAAAGCAAATACTATGGCAGCCAACTCTAGATCATGGGTTGGGTAATTCTTCTCATAAACTTTCAACTGTTTGGAGGCATAAGCTATAACCTTTCCATTTTGCATTAATACACAACCCAAACCAACTCTAGATGCATTACAATAAACAACAAAACCTTTTGTACCTTCTGGTAAGGTCAACACTAGGATAGTAGTCAACCTCTTTTTCAATTCCTGAAAGCTTTTCTCACAAGCTTCAGATCATTGAAACTTAGCAGTATTCTGAGTCAACTTGGTCAAAGGGGATGAAATAGACGAGAACCCCACTACAAACCTTCTATAATAGCCAGCCAAACCCAAGAAACTCCTAATATCAGTTGGAGATGTGGGTCTAGGCCAATTTTGTACTGCCTCAATTTTTTGAGTATCAACTTTAATTCCCTCTCCAGACATACTGTGGCCTAAGAATGCCACAGATTGAAGCCAAAACTCACACTTGGAGAACTTGGCATACAACTTCTATCTTTTAAAGTCTGGAGAACTATTCTGAGATCACTAGTATGATCTTCTTCATTTCTTGAATAGATTAGCATGTCATCAATGAAGACGATAACAAACATATCTAAATAAGGTTTGAAGACCATATTCATAAGGTCTATGAATGTTGCAGGCGCATTAGTCAAACCAAAGGACATGACCAGAAAATCATAATGACCATAACGGGTTCTGAAAGCTGTTTTTGGAATATCACATTCCCTTACTCTTAATTGATGGTAGCCAGATCTGAGGTCTATCTTGGAGAAACAGGTGGCACCCTGAAGTTGGTCGAAAAGATAATCAATCCTTGGGAGAGGAAATTTTTTCTTGATGGTAACCTTGTTAAACTAACGGTAATCTGTACACATCTAAAGGAACCATCTTTCTTTCTCACAAATAAGACTGGAGCGCCCAAATGTGAGACACTTGGTCGAATAAAGCACTTATCAAGGAGATCTTTCAACTGCTCTTTAAGCTTTTTCAACTCTGCTGGTGCCATTCTATATCGTGGAATAGATATCGGACGAGTATCTGCAAGAAGGTCTATACCAAAGTCTATCTCTCTCTCAGGAGGGACTCGGGGAAGATAATTTGGAAAGACTTCTGTGAACTCTTTTACTACTGGAACTGACTAAATAGGAAGTATCTCAAAACTAGAGTCATTAACTCGGACTAAGTGATAGACACACCCCTTGGAAACTAACTTTCTTGCCTTAAGGTACGAAATAAAACAACCCTTAGGCACTGCTGAACTGCTTTTCCACTCTAAGATTGGCTCATTTGGAAAGTAAAACTTGAGAACTCGAGTTCTACAGTCAATTGAGGCATAACATGCATAAAACCAGTCTATACCAAGAATGATATCAAAATCTACCATGTCTAACTCAATTAAATCATCCATGGTACTATTGTGATTGACAGAAACGGGACAATCACGATAGACTCTCTCTGCTAGAATAAACTCACCAACAGGTGTGGTAACACTGAATGGTTCACCAAATTGCTCAGGAATAACATCAAAATTCATCGCAACATACGGAGTTACAAAGGATAAACTCGCTCCTGGATCTAGCCAAGCATAAATAGTAAAGTTAAAAACTTGGATCATACCAGCAACATCTGGCATATCCTCTTGCTCTTGCCGACTAGTGATAACATAAAGGTGGTTTCCTCCTCTTCCTGCCCCTGAAGTAGCTCCTCTAGATGCAACTCTGTCTGGTGGAGTAACTGAAGAAGACTGGGCTCTATTGCCCCCATTACCATTACTTTACCTGTTTTCAGGACACTCTCTCATAAAATGACCGTTCTAACCACACTTGAAACAACCAGTGGAGCCATCACAACACATCCCTGAGTGGTTCCTACCACAATTAGCACATGCAGGAGTCCAATTACCTCCTTGTGCAACACTACCTTCAGACTGTGCAGGTTTAGCTCTGAAGTGTTGTGAATTCTGACTATTGTACTCACCTTTGTCCCTTATTGCAGGTGCACTAGCAGATGATAGAGCAGGTCCCTACTGCATATGTTGGAAAGAAAACCGGTTCACATTACTCTTTTGTTGCCCGGACTCATTCCCTGATGTTTTAGCCCTCTTATTCTTAAACTCTTCTCTATCCCTCAGTTTGTCCTCTTCAACTTGTTGCACATGGATCATTATCATTGCTATGTCAGTAAGGGTTCTCCCCTTTCCCTTACCTTCCCTGCTTCATAGGCGAGATAACCCAACAACACATAAACGCATCTTGCTCCTTATGTGAACAACCATCTCCGGAGCATAACGGGAAAGTTGGGTAAACTTCAAACTGTACTCATGGAAACTCATATAGTCCTGCTTAAGGTAAAGAAATTCTCGTACCTTTGTTCCTCTTAGCTTACGGGGAAAGAAACGCCCCAAGAAGTCCTCCTCAAACAAAGACCAACTCACGATCGGTTATGCGCAGGCACGAGTTAGAAAGAAAATGTATAGAGATGAACTCTATCGTACTAAATGAGTATGAAAGAAGTGAGATAGTTCCTAACTGTTGCAGCCTCTTAATTATAGATGTGGCACGCTTCACACCGATAACTAGTAATCTACAGACACGACTTCATAGACTCCCTAGGACTGTTGAACTCTATTCTCTGATACCAAGTATGTCACACCCTGAGCCTACATCCCGGACGTTGCTGGCACTCAAGAACTATTGCTGGCCCCAAGGGAACCCTTGGCCTGACTTACTTACTCAGCGAAAGACTTAACTTAACAAAGATAACTCATATAAAACTTAAAATGTGATAAAGAAAACATTCAACTAGCCAATAAAGCGAACTCAAGTTTCAACATAAAATAATGAAATGAAAAGACTAAAGACTAACATATGACTGTCTATGAAGCCTCTAAAACAACGGAGATGGATGTCGGGACAAAACCACTGATCATACTAAAAAATGAAATACTAAAAAGCAAATGATAACAAAGGAGCCTCCGGAAAGAAATGAGGCACACCAACTGACTCTGAATGCTCAACTAGATCAACGATGCGCCGGATGTTGATCCTGGTTACCCGTGTCTGCATCATAATAAGATGCAGGCCAAATGACATCAGTATATTAAATGTACGAGTATGCGAGGGGAATTCTAAGATAATACATAAGCTTAAAAGGAACTGAAGAACTTACCTGGCTCAACTAAAAACAACATAACTGAACTCATTTCAATATAAAGTAGTTTAAAACAAGTGCAATGTAAAAAAAAGTTGTTTATAAACATGATGTCAACTCTGTCTGTCTGCAAAGATACATATAACTCTGAAATGTATGTAAAAATACAATAATTGTTTATATAAGAATACAATTACTTCTGTGGGAGTTTCTCTAACCGAAAACCATCACGTAAGAGCTATTGTGATGATACATCATTTTGCCTCACGCTACCAGGGCAGTCCTATACCTTGCCGAGGTTATAGAACCTGAACTACTAAGTGGATCCACTAGTCTATGCTAAAAAAGTACTAAAGGAATTATTTAAAAGTATGACCCTTTTCTACCAATGGTGGCTACATGGTTTATGGGGGCTGTGAGTTGTCTGAACTCTCCCCCATATCGATGTTCAATACTACTCCCAAAATATGATACTAGCTCTTATGTTTAAAAACATACTTTTTTTCTGTAATTTGAGATAATTTCTCAAATACTTAGCTCAAAGGCTATCTTGGAAATCAAAGTTTCCTCTCTTGCTTAATTGTGAAAGTAATTACTCTGTTCTGAAAACTAGCTCAAAGGCTCTTTGGAAATCAAGGTTTCCTTTTCTTGTTTAAATGCGAAAACATTTTAAACCCTTTGGGAATACATAGTCCCATTATAGATTTGAAGAAATAAACTTCAATCTTCTACTCTTTACTGTTTACTCAACTTGAACTTTAAGTCTTAAAACAAAGTTAAAAGCATTTGCAAAAGACTTCTTAAAAAGACTCTAAGAACTTCCTAGACTTGGCTCTTAACTTTCCTTGAATTTGAATTTATGGATTCAAGGTTATGATTCATGTTTCTGGACGATATCTAGGTGTTTAGAAGTCATTTAGAGTAGTTAGAATCAATAGGAAGTATTAAAACACTTTAGAAGGACTTAAATGGACTGAATGACGAAAAACTGGTGAAAAATGATGATTCGAGCGCATCCCTGGCGCGCCGCGCCGGCCCCAAGTTACTGGGGCTCATTTTCGGTGCACTGCAAGTGCGCCACCCCATCCTCTCTTGCACAAATGGGGCGCACCACGCCTGACCCTCCCAGGTGCGTCAGATGAATTTTTCAACTCATTTTTTAATCCTAAATTGCTTTTAATCGGTTCATTTTCTCAATGCATTCTTAGATTCAAATACCCAAAACATGTACACTAGAATTTAACTCGAAACAACTCTTAACATCCCTAAAACACCTCAATAAAACCCATCAATCTCATATAAGTTCAAGAACGAAATCAATTCAAGAATACAACTAAAGAACATCAATTTCCTAATCTTTTTAGGAAGAAAATACGCTGAATTAAACATGCTTGGCGCGTGGCTGAACTAACCCAATGCTACGTGATCTCACATACCTCGTAGGGATCATCCCTTGACGAAATCCACAAGCTATTTCCTTACAAATTAAAGACAACGAATCTTGAACTTTCTTCTCCTCTCTCCTATTGCGTTCTTCTCTCTAGAACCCTAGCGTAAATTTTCAATTGTGCAAACTGAACAAATTCAGTTTTGACGATTAATTAATTCACTAAAATGAATTAAAATAATAGGGTATGGAAAAGACCAAACCACCCTTTCAAATCCGGATTGGACATTTCCTTATTTGAACACCCCATCTTCTAATGGCCATATCTCCCTCATACGAACTCGGTATCGCGGAAAATTGGCGGCGTTGGGAAGATTATTCCTATGATATCTGGAAACACACCTAACTAATCCTGATCTAGGAGTTATGGTCATTTGAAATTGACAAAAAATCCAACTTAACATATTTAACAAATTTCCGGATTTTTATATTCTTTCCAAAAATGACTATTTCCACTTTTTAACTTCTTTCTAGTTATTTCTAGTTACGGGGTGTTACATCATATCCCTTTGATGAAGGTTTTAATGAAATCAAGTACCTTTGCCTCCCTCATCTCAAGGGGAAAGAACCAGTCAAGAAAAGCAACATTAAATTTCTTTCAATCAAGAGGACCCACATCAACCACCCTCTCTTCCTTCAATTGGTTGAACCAAACTTGAGCAACACCCTTAAGTTGATAACCGGTCAATTCTACCTTTTCTACCAAAGTAATAACTATAATTCCCACTATCTTAAAAACCTCATCAATGAACTATTGAGGATCTTCCTTAACTTTAGACTTGTGAAATTCTGGAGGATTCGTCCTAGTAAAGTCTCTCACTCTGGTTGCCATCGTACCCATATTTGGGTACATAGGAGACACAAAATCCTTATTTGCTTGAGCTATCATACCTTGGGACAATGCATGAAATGAGTCTCGAAACTCATCATTAGTCACTTGTTTGGCCAAAGGGTTGACCAACATTTGGGGAACCTCTTGTTTTAAATTTTCATTAACATTCCTTCTCGTGGGATTCTTTTGTAGAGGTATATTATGAAAATCATAAATAGGGGTTAGGAGAGAAAGACACCTAGAGTTACAGTCTATCGCATGACTTTAGAGTAATGAAACAAGTGGAGTTTCCTAAACATCTTATAGCTTCTCATTCATAAATGTGCAGTGCTTCACACTCATGAACAAGAATCTACTCGACGTAGCTTATGAGACATCCTAGAACCTTTCTAAACCTTCTACTTTGAATAACAAGTTTATCACGACCCAAAGTACCCCCAAGCGTGACATGGCATATAAGACCCCAAAAGACCCTACACAAGCCACGTAGCATACATAACCAAGATAATAAAATTAACGAGTTTAAAATAATCAGTTTATATCATAAAAGAATTTGTCAAAACGAAGAGAAAGTCTACATAGTCTCAAAGACATGTATTACATCAAGAGTGATCGGGAGGTAACCCGTACATCATATACAATCTCTAAAGATAAATAAAGATGATAAGCAATAAAGGCTCGATCATCGGAACATGAGGACTCACAAATCTTCAATATCTACTAACTGATCCCTAGCCACGAAGATGCGGAATAGGAGTGTCAGACCCTAAATTAGTGAAACAATGTGCAAGAGTATGTGTTAGTAAAAAATGTACCAAGTATGGTAGCAATGCATAAACGTTATGAAATCATGCTAAAAGGACTTTTCGTGGTATTCAAATACCAAGTCAAAATATAAGATAAGAGGGTTAGAAAATATAAATCGTAATCATGGTCAATGCAAGTAAAATGATCTTTCCTTGTGAGATACTTCTTAGAGTAACCTTAGTTCATTATTATTGTAGGAATTAGCCTTAACTAACATAGAGACTATGTGAGTTATAACATGGAATCCGGTGTACTCCTCTAGCTTACGTAGATCCACTAGCTAATGTCTATCTTTGACAATCATCATTGTCTATCTGAAGACAATAATCCTATGGGGGAATATAGGTATGGGATAAGGAGATTGCTACTAGAATCCCGACCTCTAGCTACAGGAGTGCTTCCATCTCAATACCCTCTCGATGCTAAGCATAAATCACATGGAATAGTTTTTCATCTTAACTTCTTTTATCGTTAAAAGGCATAGGTATTCAACACTTGTCTTATCATAGGATAGCTTTTTAGACCATGCATGAGAAAACCTTCACCATCCATAATCATTTCACAATAGCTTTTAAGTCCCATAGTCAATCACTTCATTCTAGAAATCCCCAACTACTAATGGAAATTATTTTGAAATGGTGATCTATAATCATTGATGGCATATCTGAATACCATACTAATCAAGACCTAATTTAGGAAAATAGCCAGAAAATAATTGAGGGCAAGTCTAGATATCATTCATGTCATGTGGCTAAGCTTCACAGAACTTATAGATATCTTCATCTATAAGATTACTTGAGTCATATACCTACTTTTATAAACATTCATTCTTTTCAATAATTCATAAGTTTCATTATGGTTTCAAAATCAACGCATCTTCAAATTCATTTACATCAATTTCATAAAGAGAAGACATGCATATGTTCATCAATTCATCTTTCATTGTTCAAGACCCACATTATATCATCAGAGCTTAGAAAATATGGGGTAAGCATGGGTTCATGGTGATTAATCTTAAATACATTCAATTACTTCAATTCATGCATAAAAAGTAATAAAACATTTAATTCAATCAACATTGAAAGGAACCCATGATATGGAAGAAAACATTAATTTCAATTGGAGATTTCTAACTTCAAAATTTGAGAATTTGGGAACTCTATGGAGGAAAGAACTCCATATATGAACACTATCATACCTTGGAGTTCAAAGTCCTTAAGCAATTTGTTGAATTGGAGGCTTGATCTTGAAACCCTAACTTGACTTATTCTACTTCTTCTTCTTCTTCTTCTTCTTCTTCTTCTTCTTCTTCTTCTTCTTCTTCTTCTTCTTCTTCTTCTTCTTCTTCTTCTTCTTCTTCTTCTTCTTCTTCTTCTTCTTCTTCTTCTTCTTCTTCTTCTTCTTCTTCTTCTTCTTCTTCTTCTTCTTCTTCTTCTTCTTCTTCTTCTTCTTCTTCTTCTTCTTCTTCTTCTTCTTCTTCTTCTTCTTCTTCTTCTTCTTCTTCTTCTTCTTCTTCTTCTTCTTCTTCTTCTTCTTCTTCTTCTTCTTCTTCTTCTTCTTCTTCTTCTTCTTCTTCTTCTTCTTCTTCTTCTTCTTCTTCTTCTTCTTCTTCTTCTTCTTCTTCTTCTTCTTCTTCTTCTTCTTCTTCTTCTTCTTCTTCTTCTTCTTCTTCTTCTTCTTCTTCTTCTTCTTCTTCTTCTTCTTCTTCTTCTTCTTCTTCTTCTTCTTCTTCTTCTTCTTCTTCTTCTTCTTCTTCTTCTTCTTCTTCTTCTTCTTCTTCTTCTTCTTCTTCTTCTTCTTCTTCTTCTTCTTCTTCTTCTTCTTCTTCTTCTTCTTCTTCTTCTTCTTCTTCTTCTTCTTCTTCTTCTTCTTCTTCTTCTTCTTCTTCTTCTTCTTCTTCTTCTTCTTCTTCTTCTTCTTCTTCTTCTTCTTCTTCTTCTTCTTCTTCTTCTTCTTCTTCTTCTTCTTCTTCTTCTTCTTCTTCTTCTTCTTCTTCTTCTTCTTCTTCTTCTTCTTCTTCTTCTTCTTCTTCTTCTTCTTCTTCTTCTTCTTCTTCTTCTTCTTCTTCTTCTTCTTCTTCTTCTTCTTCTTCTTCTTCTTCTTCTTCTTCTTCTTCTTCTTCTTCTTCTTCTTCTTCTTCTTCTTCTTCTTCTTCTTCTTCTTCTTCTTCTTCTTCTTCTTCTTCTTCCATTACAGAGAGATATTTGAGAGGAGGTTTAATATCATTATACAGGGCTTTGGGTAAAAGGAAAAACTGATGTAGTATAGACTTAAAACAATTGGGAAAAGACCCAATAATCCCTGACTTAAAATTGCCAAGATTGCCTACTCGGAAGCCAAAACGGGTCATCAAGACCACCATGGCCCTTCAAATGGATCGTGAAGAATTTATGTCTAACAGTGCTTCACTATTTCAGGCATAACTTTTTACTTCGAGCTTGGAATTGAGAAAACTCAATGGCGTTGGAAAGAGGACTCAAAGATATTTAATTTGATAGGCCATGGGCCACCCAATTAATTTTGTGCTAAACGATAAGATTGTTTGAAGTTGACCCTAAACTCTAAGTCTGATAAAACACCTTCACAGATGTCTTCACGGTCTTTGTGGGGCTTCACGGGAAATTTTGATGCTCGTGGTCCTTGACCAGTGGATAGGGGAGAACCCTTACTGATTTGACCCCTTCACGACCACTTGTACGGCATGTCTAGGGCTCCGTGGGACGGAACCTACTTGGGACAGGTTCTTATTTCTTTTAATGAGCATGATAACGGGTCGTGGTCCCCATCACGGCCCATCTAGGGCTCCGTGGACGGTCCCATGGTCCCGTTTGATTTCTTGACAAGCCCATTAGACCCCTTCTTAGCAATTCTCAAATCTGAAGTGTTACATTTAAGCTATCCATGTTATCATGTTTATTTATGCATTGCTTTTATGCTTAGTACATTCTACGTACTAATACATATTTTTGGCAACATTTTTTCACTAATGTAGGGTCCGACACTCCCAATTCACATAATTGTGGCCAGTTGATCCCTCTCTTGGCGCTTGAAGATTGGTGAGTCCTCATGTTCCGAGGAGCCTGAAACTTTTATTTCTCTCTTTATTTTAAGTTTTCAGACATTGTATCTAGTGTATGGATTACGTCCCAACCAGTCTTGTTGATGTATAGATGTCTTGTTGAGACTATGTTAGACTTTCACTTTGTCAAACTCTTATATGATATGAGAAAGTTACAGTTGAAATATTTATTTCAAATATCTAGTATGATGTATGATAAGTGGCTTGTGTAGGGCCTTCTGGGGTTCTATATGAGTGATAGATTTACACACATTAGAGGTCTATTTAGCTTAATAATTAGTTTCCTCAATGCCTTATAATGTCCTATTCTAATGATATTTTTGTTATTTGCAGTTATGAAGAGAAGAATCTTTGAAAAATTGACCAAAAATATGAAAATAAATGTAAACTCCATATTTTTTTATCACCTAGCAAGAAGAGCGAATAACCCAATGTATTTGACCTTGCCTAAACTGACAGTGCACTAAACATGAATGTATAAGGTTGGGTGAAAAACATAAAGAGAAATTATGATGCATCGAATGAGAAATATGAACATGCTGAGCATCGCCGAGGCAATAGTACAAGGGGAAAAATTGAAGGCTTGAAAGGAGAACAAAAGTGGTACTCAGCGATTCACCGAGTGTCAAAGGCAGGCTCAAGCAGGCGAGCTGATGAGTAATTGGCAATCCGCCCATTGTGATAGGTGAGCCCCACAAATGTCATTCAATGGGTCATACATTGAGTTTCGGGTCAAATTTTGGGGAAATTATAAATAACCCAAAGGAAAGAGAAAGAAAAGAGTTCGGAAAAAGCTTCGAAAACTCTAAAGCTTTGAACAAGAGTTAGAGAGAGAAAATTTTATGTTATGAAGAACAGTTTCTAGTTTTGGGGTTTTTCAACTTTGTTCTTGAAAGTGGTAAATTGAAGTTGAATTCAAAGTTGGTTTGCTTTTAATTGCTTAATTTAATATTACCCATGGTTACTTTCATGAAAGGTATAAACTCCAAGATCCAGGGGTGTAATTATGGGGTTGTTGTTGATTTAATGTAGTGGGTATTGTGTTATGCTCTATTTTTCTGTTGTTCATGCATAGACTTAGGCTAGATAGCATGGGGTTAACTTATGATTTAAGGTTGCAAACTTAATTCCAATTTGCGATCTCCGATCGATGCTGAAAAGAGATTTATTGGAGTGAGTAATTAGTCTGCTACTCGCAATTTAGGTTTGATGTCTGTAACTTGCTTAAAATAGAGGTTATGGATCAGATCTATTTGCCTTGATGTTGCATCGAAAGAAAGAATAATGTAAGGTATAGGGTTATTCAATATAACATATAGATGAGACCGAAAGGAGATTCTATGATATGACACTGTGAGATCGAAAGATGATTAGTATCATTAAAGATGACCCATGAATGTGCATCACTATAGAGTAATGCAATCACCCCTACGTGACATCGATTTCCAATCCTGCACCCCTAGATTACATGTTACTTATTTGAGTTTATGAAATCTTAGTTTAATTGTGACTTCTGACAACGAAATCCTTTTATTAAATTTGGTGGAATGATCCACCCACTTGTTTTATTGTTGCAAATGAGTGAATTTACATTCTAAATTTCCTGATAGAATTCCTAGCCCTGTATCATTCTCTGTGGAATTTAACCCTGACTCTTTGTAGAGTGTTTTTATTGACGCCGACATCTTACTCTTTTGATTGGATTTGAAGAGTAGTTTCATCTTTATCAGTTCTATACACCATGTTACGCCAAGGGTATACCTTGGGTCATGATATCGATACCTGAATAAGGACCCGTATTTTGAATCGCAATATGACCGTGGCACCCGAACTCGACAACAGATTCAAGATCCAACCCCAACTCTTGAATTAGGACCTGACTTCTGAATCATGACCCTACCCTAACACCCAAACTTTGATCCAACCTTGACATATAACTCGAGACCAAACATTTGAAATGGGACTAGGCTTCTGAACCATGACCCGACCCTTACCTTGAAACCCGATGAAAATCTTAACTTTCGAAGTGAGTTCTAAATGTGACACCCGAACCTATTGACTTATTAAAGATCTAAACTCTACTCTTGAATAGAGACATGACTTCTAAATTGGGACCATACCCCAACACCAGATTTGGGATTTAATCTTGACACTCTAACAAGAGGCCTCGTATCTGAACTAAGACCCAACTTCAAAAATTAGGACCCGACATTTACCTGACACTTGATGTAGGTCCTGAATTTCGAAGCAGGACCTAACTATGAATCTTGACTTTCCTTTGAGGACAAAACTTCCTAATTGGAACTTGACCCTGAACCCTATATCGGAACCCAAACATCCAAAATAGGATCTAACCCCGACTCTCGTTTTAGGACCTGGCATTTGAACTATGACCCAATTCTTACCCCACACTTGAACCGGAACACAACTGGTTCAGATGAAAATGATCCTACGTCCATCAGAGAAAAATTGTTTGTATATTAACAAAGAAATGGGAGAGATCCCAAATACATCTAACAGAATTACTCTATTAATTGTCTATTCTTCTATTGTATTTTTTCTATGAGCTTAGGATGATTTAAACAATGAAGAATGATCTTATTTTTATAGGTGGCCAAAACTGGGTTAGTAGCACATAGAAAATAAATACAAAATTTGTCTTCCACAAATTTTAGCTTGTTCTCCAACTTTAATTCCTAGCAAAGTACATTGGCACATGTAATTTTCTTCCATTGGTTTTGACCGCACAAGGACCTAACCATCTCTTTCAACCTCAATACCCGACGTAGGATCGAAACCCCGACACTTAAAACAGGACCTGATAACCCCACATCTAAACTGGACCCGACTTCCAAATCCAGACCTAACCCTAACACTTAGTGCAGGACTCAAGTTTTAGAGGTGGTTGGAACCTCATTAGTTAATCTGAGATCCGACCTCAATTCCTAACTATAAACATAGGACCCAATTTTCAAATTACGACTTGACCATGACTGCCAACCTAGGACCAAACTTTTGAATCGAGACTCGACCCCAAATCTTGACCAAAAACCCAACTTCCAAATCTGGACTGAACCCTGACCTTCTATAGGACCTCGACACCTGACTCGGCACCTATCTTTCGAATTGGAATACGAGCTCAACAACAGACCTCGATGACTAATTCGAGATCCAAACCCAACTCCTAAATTAGTAAACCACTTGTGAATCATGTTCCGACCTGGAAGCCCACCCCTACACTATAACCCAAGACCTAACATCTGAACCGACAAATGAATTTTGAACCAGGAATGTTCGAACCAGGACCTCACCCCTACATATTATTAGGACCCGATCTACAATGTAGTTTCTAAATCAGGATCCAACCTCGATAATTTACCTCGAAGACCAATTCAGAATACAAACCCAACGCCTAACTTGGGACATCACCTCAATTGTCGACCTAAAACTCGATTCTAACAGCCAATTTGGATCACCACCCCAACACCCAACCTAGAATTCGACTAGAATACTTACCTAGGATTCCATACCCAAATTGAGAATTGATCCTGAACTGATTTAGGACTCGAGACTTGGGTCTTCAATCAAGGTCATGAGTTGGGTCCCTAATCGATAATTATGAGTCACATTCTAAATTAGTAATGGGAATCAGTAACCAATATTTGATTTAGGATGGAAAGTTGAGGTATGAGGTTTAAAATGTGTTTCAGAAAATGTTTTCCTTATTATTTTTGGAGGTTAATCATTTTCCTTCGTTTTGAGGAAAAAACGTTTATTTGGAAAAAAAATTCCAAAAGATTTAAGTCAATCAAACATGAAAAAATAAAAATTGTATTAAACACAAAACTTGTGTCTTTATCTTATTATTTTTTTTCTCCCTCTTTCAAATGATAGTTTATATAGGATGGTGATAAGAAAACATGATGGGTATATCATGTATATAATTTTCTGTTGTGACCTTTGTTTGATGTTTTTAATCTTCTGGTTTTCAGAAAATGGTGCTTTCTTCTAACCTTCAGACCCAAGTTCGAGACAATCATCTCTGCTTTTATCACGTGGGCAAAAATAGGAATGTAAATTTTCCTTCTAGCAAGAGGATTTTTGTCACTACCGCTTATGAAACTTTTGAGCATAGGAATCATCCTTCAATTGAAATCCATCTTGATGAATGCCTCTTCATAGTATTCAATTGTTTTCTCAGTAGCCAAGAGATAAGTGTATGTTCTTGTGTTTCCAGGAGTTGGCTTATGATTTTAAGCCGCATTCACAAGGATGAGATTGAAGAATCTAATGGTACAGAAGGTGAGGGATATCTTGTTAGGTCCCTCTTTAGTAGGGAAGCCACATATGTCAAACTTGCTTCTATTGTTGTTGGAACTGCAAATTGTGGAGGCTTAGCAAAGTTATCTGTTCGGGGAAATAATCCTTTACATGGTATGACTGATACAGGTCTCGAGGCTATTGCTCGAGGTTACCCTACTCTTAGAGATCGTTCCTTGTTGGATGTGTCTTTTGTTGGTGATGAAGGTTTATCTAAGATTGCTCATGGATATCATCTATTAAAAGCTTTATCTTTTCCAATTCCCAACAATTACTGAAAAGTCTTTGTAGGACATTGCCAATAAGTGTCCCAATATGACCCATTTAACAACAAATTCTTGTTCAAACAATTGGAACGAGTCTCTCAAAGATGTGGGTCAATATTGTCCGAACTTGAATCTTGTTGTATAAAATATTATCCACTCATTGGAGATCAATGAATTGCATATTTCTTTTTTTCAGTTAGTCATGTTTTACAGAAGGAAGGCTCCATGCACTATGCTTCAGTGACATCTCTCTTGGTATTATATTTACGTCATGGAATTGTAATCTCACTTCAAAACCTTCTGCTAGAGGAATGCCACCTGATTACCCGGGCTGTAATTTTTTGTATCCTTATTAGCTGTTGTAAGAAACTAGATATTCTTTCCAAGGTGAGGTTCATTGGTGTGGAAGACTATCCATTATCTTTGGCTATTTAAAACTGTCCTGGAATAGGCAATGCTACCATTGCTATCGTAGGTGGATATTGTTGCAAACTGACTAATATAGAGATGAGTGGGCTTCTTAGAATAACTAACAAGGTTCTCATCCCTCTTATTCATAATTGTGCAGCTAATTTTGTGGTGGTGAATTTAAGCAGATGTGTCAACATTATAGACATATTAGTTTAAGCCATAGTTAAGGTGAATGGGGGATCTCTGAAGTCTATACTCGTAGATGGTTGCAGTCATGTTAGTGATGCTACATTAGTAGAAATTTGGAAATCTTGTTGGATTCTTAATGTACTCAATGTTTACAAGTATGGAATCACTTATTCAGGTTTTACAACTGTCGCCAGTGCTATACAACTTCATTTGCGCATCCTCTCACTGTCTAGTTTCTCTTTGGTGTTGGACAATAGCTTACCCTTCTTGCTCAATTTCGTTTTGAACCTTCAGGGCTTGAACATACAACACTGTCCCAGAATCAACACTAGAAATGTTGATGCACTTGTACAAATATATCCAGGCAGTGATATCCTTTCCTAAGCAGGTTCTCTGGATGGGAGAGACTCTTGTATTTGGGTTTTATCTTGACTTTTCAGCTTCTGCTACAGGGAAATACATAGTTTTTCAATGTTTAATTTGGTTTTTAAAAAATATATGTGTTAATTTCCATTTGCTAAATTAGTAGAAGATTTAATAGGTGTCATTGTTTATCATTATAGGGGAATTATAATCACATTTGAGGAAAAAGTTTCCCAAGGATCTTTCTGAGTAAATGAAGACGAGAACATTTATATCTTGTTTTTTCGTATCTTACCACTTAAAGTTTCATTTTTTTCTTAATGCACCCTTGTGAGGAAGCATGTTATAATGAAAAACAACTTTATATGAAACCTCCAACATAGTTTGCATATATTTTCCTCCACATAATCTCAACCTTGTTAACAGTTTGCATAAATTTTCCTAAACCTTTTGAGCTTCTTCAAGAAACAGAAGATCCAAATCATATTAATGTTTTTTGGTGCTCGCTCTTTTATCAGTCCTCATTGGTCGTCTACAGATGTTTCTCACTCTTTTGGGAGTAATATATTGATGGAGTTTGCCTTCTTTGTCAAACAAGTTCACCCAAAAGATTTTACCCCCTGAATAAAGAAACTTGCAAGTCTCTTTCGTTCTCCTTCAGTGTTAATAGCCTATTTCGAGCAAAGGAAGTAAGGGATTTTTTCAAGTTTTGTTTGAAAGGTAACATATATTCTTTAACTCTATGTTTGATTAGTTTTTATATTCAAATCAGAAGAACCAAGACCATAATATTTGTCCCATTAAGGAACTCAAAATTCAATTCCAAATCCAGATTTGTAATTCATCTAACAAATTTCAAATTTTTGACCCTACCTATTTGGGTCTATAAATATAACCCTTCTTTTCCCATTTTAACTTGGTTCTCAATTTCATATTTCATTGAGTTGATAAAATTCTAGTGAGTTCGAGATTACAAAAGTTCTTAATTTTAGGTAGTCGGAGATGTCCCTTAAAAAATGTCTCAAAAATTTAAATACATCTCCCAAAGCTTTCAAGTTCGTGCATGATTTCATAACAGAACAAAAGTTATGTATAACTGGTCTATATATCTATCAAATATGGAAAACTGTGTAATTAGGCAAACATGTAATATGTATTTACAATATATCATTATAGTATGAAGGAATTACAATAGATGTGAACCCAAGATTTGAAGATAGCGGGGCACTACTAAGAGTGACTTAAGGGTAATACTAGGAGTAGCAAAAGGGTAACGTTAACATTTTTTGGAGAAGTCATCATAGCGTTTTTTGGAGCATGTTTTAAAATAACATTATTCATATCCGGAAGTATTTTTCCAAGCCAATAAAAAAAACCTAAAAAAGGACCTTTATTTTTTAATACTCACTTTCATCATGATCTCGGAAAGACAATCCAAATTCAAAGAGGAACCTTACCACATTAGTAGAAGCGTCTAAACGAATTCGGTGATAACTTCTTGTTTTCTCAAATTTCTTGGGAAAAGCAACTTGAATGGAGTGAGATTGATTCTCAAAATCTAGCATGTGTTGAAACACCTATTGTGGACGATGTTTTCACTAACATGTAAATTGAATCATTCCAAACTATGATTCCAAGTCTTAAAACTAGTTTTCGTGAAAAATCACATGTATTTCTCTTTACATAGTCTATCCATCGAAAATCACAAGAAACAACAACAAATTCTTACAAAAAAAATGCTTGAAGAACTTACCAATTTACGCAGAGATAATAGGAGTAGTACTTTAATTATGTAATGAAGAATACATTTAAGTTGTAGATTTTCTAACAGTCTTATATTTTATTTAGAAATGTGCAAGTTGTTGATTTTCTAGCATTCTTATATTTTGTTTAGAAATGTGCTAGGGCTTTTATTTATTTTTTGTTAAGAAAGGGGGTGGGGCAAGATCATGATATGGCAAAAATGAGTTTAATAAAAGAAATTTTTAAAAAGGTTTAACTCTAAAGAAAAAGATGATTTTAAAGTTAAAAAAACGTTACTTCAATGGTAATCAAACTCATGCAGCCGCGCTGCGAGTGGGAAACTTCAACCAATTCACCCAGGTGACTTTTTAGTTACAAGGGTGAACAATAGAATATATAATCGTTTTATTAACAATCTATACATATATATGGGTTTTTTTAAAAAGTTACTGGGTGCATGTGGGTCCGCCCCTGATTACAATATGTAGCTATAGTTAGGGAACTCTAGTTATTTTCTCTCTCACCTCTTTCTCTCTTCTCTCTCTCTCTCCACTCTCGCTCACCTCTCTTCCTCTCTCAGCACTCTCGCTCAGCTCTCTCCTCTCTCTCTCTATGCACCCTTGCTTGCCTCTCTCCTCTCTCGCTTTCATCTCTTCCTTGACTCTCTCCTCTCCCTTCCTCCTCTCTCGCTCTCTCACCTTTCTCTTGTCCCCCCTCTCAATACAAATACACATGAAAGCTATTAATTATACAAATAACAATGTTAACAACCAATTGTATAAATAGAAATGATAAGTGTCAGCTATACAGATCCTCTTCAGTGATACGAAATACAAAAACAAATGTTTTCTCTAATAAAACACTCATACATCATTCATACAAATGATAACAACTAATTATACAAATACAAATGTTGAATTTGATACAACATTCATACAATTGTATATAGATACAAATTATATTATTCGTTAATACTATTGTTACAACATTAATACAAATGGTAAGAATCAATTACACAAATACAAATGTTGAACTTAAAATAACATTGATACAATTGTATTTGGTGATATAATTTATTCATTGATACAAATTGTATTCATAGGTAAAACTGTCTTTATTGATATATATACATAATAGTTACGTATTTACAATTATCCACCACATATAGTTCACCACATAGATTTGTCCAACAGAAGAGGGGGAGGAGGAAGAACAAGAAGAAGACGACATAAATTGTATAGAATTTTAGAAATTATTATAGTGCCTACTAAAGTGTTTTTAGTACATATGTATCTTTTATTATTTTATGAAAATAATAAATGAATAACCACGAAACTACAGAAGCTTCCTTAATATATATATATATATATGTATCTTTATCTTTTATCCTTTATAGCATCTAAACCTTTATGTCTACTAGAACTAGGTTTTTAGAAATAAAATCATGTGGGGTATAACTTGTGAGTACCTATGCCAAAAAAAAACTATTATTCGCAATTATTTATTAAATAAAGTACAAAAAGAAAAATTAACACTTAGAATAAAAAGAACATAAATTAAATTCCAATATTTTAAAAAGACAATTCGTGCATAAACTTGTTTAAGACGATGCACTATCATTGATGGAGGGAATTCAAACACCCCAATATATGTGAAGGTTAATGCAATTAGTGCTTACTATTATCTATGTTAATGTTGTCAAAGATATATAATTATGATTTTCAATTCTAAAAAATAATGTGTAAGTGAAACTTTTTAATGTGTGTTAAGTTCAGAAATTGAATCATTTTTATTATATTAGTTTTATATGGCCCATGCAATGTTTGGGCTGAAATAAATAATAAAAAATAAATTCATAGATATTTTTTTTTAAAAGAATCTTGTTTCTTTAAAACATCAATTTGACATTTTAAAGGACTCCTAAAATTTTAAAATATTAAATGGTTCTAACACCTCATAACTCTACTCTTAGAATACAAATCTTTCGTCGTAAGTATACAAGCTTGAACCGGGTGATGTCCTACTTGTGCTTATGCTTTAAGGTTCATTCCTATGAGTGGGAAGTGAATTAGAATTGGCTAAGGGTCATAAGAGACCTCTAGTTAAGAATCTTCCTACCGGCTCAGGTTTATCACGACCCAAAGTGTACCCTAAGTGTAACATGGCGTATAAGACCCCAAGAGTCCGTACACAAGCTACTTAACATACATCATAAAATATAATGTATTTAAAGAGCTCAAAAGAAAGCATTTCATATATCAAAAGAGTTTGGCAAAAGTGGAAGTCTAGCATAAGTCTCAATAGCCATCTAATACCTCATAAGGAAAGTGTTTGGGACGTACCCCGTACAATCACATACAAAGTTTGAAACTAAAATATAGAAAAGAAATCAAAGAGACTCGGTCCTCGGAACATTAGGACTCACCAATATTTGAAAGCTTAAAAGGATCAACTAGCAACGAGTATGGGAGGTAGGAGTGTCACGACCCAGGGGTACACCCTAGATGCAACATGGCATATAGAACCCCTAAGGACTCCATACAATAGAAATAGAATAATAAGAGTAAAACAACATTTCAAGTCCAAAAGATTTTTATAAAGAAAGCTGAAGTCTAACTCATGTCTCATCATAGTCATCTAATACAATAGAATGAAATTGGGTCTAGCCCATACATCATGTCAAAAATAAAAAATACATGAAAGAAACTAAACCAATGAAATCTTTCCTCAAAGCATGAGGAATCACCAAGGCTCAGAAATATCGAAATCAACACTAGCCATGAAACTGCTGACCTTCACCGTCGGACCCTACATTTGGGATAAATGTAGGAAAAAGTATCTGTTAGTACAAAATAATGTACCAAGTATGATATCCATGCATAAAATATTAAAAACATGCAAAAAGGGATATTTTATTTCATGCCATGCAATTGACCAAGTTAAATCAGATATAAGATGGTTAGAAAACATACTTCATGAAACATGGCCAATGCAAGCTAAATCCTATTTTTACCTTTGAACACATATAAGATACTTCTTTAAGTAATCTTAGTTCATTATTAGTCTTTTTGTGGGAATTAGCCTTAACCGACATCAAGACCATGTGAGCTATAACATGATCCCCAGTGTCTTCCACACCGGAAAGGGTTGTCCTACTTGCCAAGGTAAGGACCATGAACTTCTAGCTTAAGTGAATCCATTAGCTAATCATACTATAGGGGAATATAGTTTAAGGGATATAGCGATTGCTACGAGAAACCCGAACTCTACTAACATGAGGGCTTCCATCTCGAGAGATTGCTTCTAGAAACCCGGCCTTTACTAACAGGTGAGCTTCCATCTCAATTCAATATCCACTCGGTGCTAAGAATAAATCCCACGGAATAGTTATTAAGTCTTGAGTTATCTCATAACCCATGGAAAGGTACCCTAGGATAACCAATCTAAGCTAGTTTCATTAGGATAGCTCTTACTCTTGATTCCATTAGATGAGAAAGTCTTTCAACCTAAGAATCCTTATTATATGAGAAAAACTTTCACATCATGCAAGTATGTGTTTATGGGAATATCCTTTCAACAACACAACAACAACAACATCATCATTCATACTTTACTCTCAAAGAACCCTTAAAACATTTGCATATATTTCATAAGAAAATGCATAATTCTATAATTTACTTCTTGAGGTTCAAAACCTACTTTCAATCTTCAATACTTAGAAAATATAGGTTAGATATGGATTTCATCATAATTTCATGTAAAGCTTGCAATACATGCTTAATTTCATAGAACTCTCCCTTTAAGATCAAAATCCCACATTATATACTGATAACTTGAAAACATGGGGATTACATAGGCTGATGGGGAAATCATCCTAAAATCATGTTAAATCATCAATTCATGCTTAGAAGTTCATAATTCAATCATTCAAATCAATAATGAAAAGAACCCATGGTAATTGAAGAAAACCCTCACTCAATTGGGGAATTCTACCTTTTGAAATAGAGGAATTTGGGAACTTCGTGGATTAAAGGAATCCATGTATGAAAACTATCATACCTTGAATCTAAATGCTAGCCTTCAATGGAGGAATTGAGACCTTATCTTGAAATGTTAGGTGAATCCTTCTTCTTCTTATTCGTCAAATTTTATTGAGAGAATTATTCGAGAGTTCTTCTTTTGTGAATTTGGAATAATAAGGTGAATGGAGTGAATTTAAGGGTAAAAAGATTTATATAGGGGTCCAAAATAGGGGTGTCAAAAATGAATCCAAACAGAGGTAACCCGCCCAACCCGCCCATAATTTTAAGGGTTGGGCTCAAGATAATTTGAATTGGGTTCAATCTCAACCCATTCAAGCCTAACCCATTTTAATAGAATCCTCAATTGAGCACAATTCAATCTCCAATTTCAACCTGTTTTAAAACTCTTTACTAAGATATGTTCCTATATTAAAGGTATGAATTATTATCTACTTATCATCTTTTAGGATTTATCTATCCATTTGTTACTTTTTAAAAAATAAATTGAGCTGAAATTTACATTGTGATTATAAAAGTTAAATATCACTAAGTTAAAGTTACTGATATTAATCCGGTCAAATTGGGCGGGTCAAGACCCAACCAATTTTTTAGCATATTTGAACCCAACCTGTCACGATCCGAGAGCACCTCCTAGTCGTAACACAACATACTCGACCCCGAAAGGGTCTAATACAAGCCTTATAATATTCTTGAACATAAGAATATAGGAAAATAAAGAAGAATTAAAAACATTCCTTTACAATTGAAAACATCTTTCATTAAAAGGCAAGCGGAACACTTTCTAGAATTTATACACTATGTCTCAAACCATCTAATACTTTGAATACAAAATTGGGACTTAGCCCATACAAAAGCTTTAACATAAATGAACATAACAGGTTTGTCCTCGAAACTATGAGGACTCACCAAATCTTCATCTTCAAGCACCTTAGAAACCTATCCTTCAAGCATAGAACACCAACATCTCCAAAGCCTACACTTTGGTAAAAAGGGAAAAGAATGGGGTTAGCACATTAGATGTACAAATTATGATGACCATGCAAAAACATGCTTAAAAGGGGACATTTTTTTGGAAGCCATGCTTTTATGCCATTTTTGTAAAACTTCATGAACATTGATACAAGAGGCATAATATAAGTCACAACAAACATACAAAGTCACATAATTCACATTTAGTCAAAATCACATATATAACCCTTTACCTTCACCTTGAGCCTTCACCTCAAGTAACCCTCAAGCTATACCTTGTGCAACGTATGGATAGCGTCCCATACCACCACCCACACTAAGGTACCACCTTAAGGTCACAAAAAGTGAACTTACCATTCATCTTTCGCACCTTTACACAATAGAGCATATAAGACACATAAACATCACATCAATCACATCATCACATTAAGACCATCATCTAAGACAACTCAAAGTCATACTTGTGCAATGTGCAAGTAGCATCCCATACTACTACTCACACTAAGTACTCCTTTGAAGTCACCATAGATAAAGCACATTCATATACAATAAGTCATGACAAGGTAGTAACTCATAATACAATCCAAGTATAGCATGCATCTTTATATCTAAGCATTTAAGCCAACATTCTTCATTAACTTCATTTAGGACACATTCATGCATAGAGAGGACTTTAATTCATTAGACATTAGATAAACATTCTCCTTAACTTCTTCCTAGGAGGACATTCAAACAATAGTCATTAAGACTTAGAGAACTCACTATGATCCTCTCAAAGCCTACTCGTGCAATGCATGGATAGCATCCCATACTACTACCCACACTTTGTAGAACTCCTCAAGAAACCATAATGCACGTCACACATGATGGGAATAAGCATTTAACCGACATAGACCATGAGAGCTAGATCATGGAATCGTACTATCCCACATCGTAAGGATCATCATACCATATACTTGAAGAATCCTACGAAATTGAAGAAGAAACACCTTGAAATCCCCAACCCTAGCTTGATCTTGACCTTGATCTCCAATGGAGTTTCTAGAGAGAAATTTTTAGGAGGGAAGGGTTTGATTTGAGAGATAAAATCTAAATGGGTGTTTTAATGTTTTAATACTCTTAAAATATGTTAAAACACTTAAAATAGCCATCCACTCATTAATTGGGAATTGGGGTGAATTTACCAATTCACCCCTAGCTTGGCCGAGACTGCACCAGAAAAACAATGCCCATTCACGCCATGGACTCAAGGACCGTGAGTCCATTCAAGGACCGTGCTGCTGGTCTGTGGTTTTGGACTGCAAGTTGGTTTTAATCCTTTTGACCTATGGAGGCCATCCATAGGGTGTGGATGGACCTACGGGGAGTGAACCCTATCCGTAGGTCACCAAGTTTTGTCCAACTTGATGGTTTCCTTGGGGTCTTGGGATTTAAACTTAGGGTCCTCCCCAAGGACCCTTAAAGTGGTCCTTGGGGAGTCGTACCTTGACATCTTACCCCTAAACACCTCAACCATGGTTCAAGACAACATTAAACCATTTCCAACTCAAGACAAACACAAACGCACACACATTAGGCTTTAGTTTCACTAGTTCATTGTTTAGGTTTGTTAAACAACCCATTTGAGCCCAAACTAAACTTGGGCGCATCATAGCCCAACCAAATTTCGATTCCAATCTAGTTTAATATCTCTAATTTCAACCTAACCTACCCATTTGATACCCCTAGTCCTAAACATAGGCTAAACGACATAGTATAGAAACTAATTAATTAGAAAAAGACCCAACTAACCCTGAAACTTAACTGCCAACTGTGACCCACGAAACCCCACTGACGGAGCATGATCAAGACGGCAGACCATCCTGCACGGCCATCAATGGTGGTAAGAAACTTGTTTTTGGGTCATTGAACCACGAGCCCCCAACCACGGACCGTTGGTCAAGCCGTGGTTCTTGGCCCTCAAACTACTGTTAGGAAGGCCAACAACAGACACCTCCTATGGTCTGTGGTCTCTTCCACAGGCCGTGAGTGGCCGGCGTGTCTTGGCTGCACCACCTGGAAAGCTGTAATTTAGCCTATTTCGGATAGGGGGTGTTACAAGAAGTGCTAGACCCGACGTTAGTGAAACAATATCAGCACAAGTATGCATTAGTACATGGAAGGTACTAAGTATAATAGAATTACATAAGAGTTATGAAATCATGCTAAAAAGGACTTTACATGACATGCAATGACCAAGATAAATCATAAGATAAAATTTTTGAAAACATAAGTCATAACCATGGTAAATGCAATCTAAACATCTTTAAAACACATGTAAGATATTTTAGAAAGTAACCTTATTTTATTATTGTAGGAAATGTACTACATAACCGACTAGACCATATGAGCTATAACATGGACTCATGTGTATATCCCACACAAAAGAGAGATATGGTTACTTGCCAAGTTAAGAACCATAAACATAAGCTAAAGTGGATCCACTAGCTAATGTCTATCTAAGACACACTTATGTTTCCTACTAGAAACCCGACCTCTTCTAACGGGAGAGCTTTCATCTTAATATTTTGTTGGTGATAAGCATAAATCCCACTGAATAGTCATTATTCATATTAATCATATTATTGTCACGACCCAAGGTACACCCTAGGAGTAACATGGTGTATAGGACCCCTAGAGACCCTACACAAGCCACTTAGCATGCATAAACAAGATTATAGAAAATTAAGATAATTTTAAAACACAATTCATATCATAAAGAGTTTATAAAATGAAGCAAAAGTCTACATAGTCTAAAAAGTCATCTACTACATCAAAAGTGACCGGGAAGTAACATGGGCATCGTGTAAAATATCATTAAAGTAAAGACTGAAAGTGATAAAAGGTTCGGTCCTCGGAACATGAGGACTCACCACTACTAAGTAAAGCTGAAGTGAGTTATAGCCAAAGGGATGACAAACTGGAGCGTCAGACGCTACATTTGGGAAACAATATAGGGAGGAGTATGCATTAGTATAAAAATGTAGCAAGTATGATAGCAATGAATAGAGGTATAATATCATGCTAAAATAGACCTTTCATGTCATGCAAAAACCAAGTTAATACCACAGGAGAAGGTTAGAAAACATCATAAAAATCATGGTCAAATGCAAGTAAAACTCATCTTTTGAACACATGTAAAAATACTTCTTAAAGTGACCTTTGTTCATCATTATACTTGTTTTTTTGAAATTATCCTTAATCGACATATAGACCTTGTGTGATACAACAGGAATTCGGTGTTTACCCTACACCGAAAAGAGGTGTTCTCATTTGCCAAGGTATGAACCATGAACTTCTAGCTTATGTGGATCCACTAGCTAATGTCTATCTAGACAAACTATGTTGGCACATAGTTTATGGGACATGGGTAATCACCACTTGTCCACTCGGTACTAAGCTTAATTCCCATGAAATACTCATAATTTCTTTAAGGGACAGGGGTAATCACCTCCTGTCTTATACTATGGGGACATGTGTAGTCACCTCTTCTCTTTTTATTAGAGGACATGGGTAATCGCCTCTTGCCTCATCATTAGAATAGCTCCTTAACTTTGATTCATTTTAGGTGAGAAGACCTTTAAACCTTAGAATATTTTATGTGAGAAAACCTTTCACATTTATGTATTGATTAATTATGTGAGAAATACTTTCATAACAATTAACAACAACAACATCATTTATGCTTTACTGTCAAAGCAACTTATATCATAATTTATCAAGTTCATAAGAACATGCATATTTCCATAATTAACCTTCCATAGTTCCAAACCCACTTTCAATCATGAATATCTAGAAAGCATGGGTTAACCATGGGTTCATGGGGATTCGTCTTAAAAACATGGAATCTACTCAATTCATGCATAATAGTTCATAAAACAATCAATTATATCAATATTGAAAGAAACCCATAACGTAGAAGAATACCTATCTTCAATTGGGAATTTCTATCTTCAAATTTGGGGAATTTGGGAACTCTATGGAGGAAAAGGCTCCATAGATGAAGACTATCATACCTTAGATTTCAAAGCCCACAAGAACTGGTGAATTCAAGACTTGATCTGGAAACCCTAAGTTGACTCCTTCTTTTGATGATGATGAACTTGTAATTTCTTTGGGAGATTAAGAGAATGACTTGAATTTGGTGATTTTTGTGGTAAAAACCTTTATATAGGGCTTTGGGTAAAGGGTAAAACAGAACGGTGTTGAAGTAAAATAATAAAGAAAAGGCCCAAAAGCCCTTGACTAAAAAGTTGACGGACACATTTGACATTTGCCTTCACGACCCGTCATAGGCACCACGACCCGCCATACGGGTCGTGAAGAGGCCTTGACTGATGGGACTGCCTGTGCCACTTCATGGCCACCTTCAAGGCCCATCAAAGGTACCACATACCGTCTAGCCATATGTGGTCCTTGACTAGTGATTGAGGAAGGACCCCTTCCTAATGACCCACATAACGATGCCTTTGATAGCCCATTAACTTCACCACGGGCCGTCTAGGCCTCTGTGGGAGGGACATCTGCAAGGCAGGTCCTGAGGCCTTACCACGAGCCATCTCACGAACCATAGTCCCTTTCACGGCCCGTCTGGAGCTCCATGGAGAGTTCCATGGTCCAGTCTTGGGTTGTGACTTTCCCATTTGACCCATTTCTAGCCTTTCTGGAATTTGAGGTGTTACAATATCTACTCCTTGGGAACATTCGTCCTCGACTGAGATTCAAATCATCATAAGGAAGGTAGGAACTCAAACCTAACAGCCCAACATGCATGCAATAACAAAAGAATGCACATTTTCGAGGAGGAAACATCAACTCCAAGCTAAAGCGTGTTCAAAAGATCATTTAATACGGGCTATATGAAACTCATACTCAAATGTACATAAAGATGAAGAAATTAATCAACTAACTCATTTTCTCAAAAAGACAAGCTTTTTCATGAACATTCATAAATATGGAAATCATGGGAATATATAAGACATATGACTCCAAACGAGTAAACCATGAGGAACTAAATACCTCAAACTAGAGTAGGCATAGAGGGAAAGAAATGAGGATAACGGGATATTATATCGGCCTCGGCCTTCCAAGTAGCACCCTCAACTAACTTATTCCTCTAAAGAACTTTCATTTAAGTAATTTCTTTATTTCTCAATTTTGAAACTTATTACTGGTTGAAGATCTCAACCAAAACTTCTTCATAAGAAAGGCTATCGTTTATGCCAAGACTCTCTAATGGCACTATAGATGTCTGATGACCAACACATTTGTTCAACAAGGAAATATGGAAAACTGGATGTGCCGATACCAAGTCATAAGGCAATTCATTTCATAAGCAACCTTACCAACACGCCTCAAAATCTGATATGGGCCCACATAATGGGGACTAAGCTTCCCTTTCATTGTAAATCTCACTGCACCCTTCATGGATGAAATTTTCAAGTAGACCCAATCATTCACTCCAAACTCAAAATTTGTTCTTCTAACACCGGCGTAGGACTTTTGTCAATTTTGAGTCATTTTCGACCTTTCTCTAATAAGTCAAACTTTTTCCATGGCCTCATGAACCAACTGGGGACCTATCAAAGCAACTTCTCACACTTTGAACCAGCCTATGGGAAATCTACACCTCCTACCATATAGAGCGTCAAATTGACATACCAATACTGGAGTGATAACTTTTAGTATACACGAACTCAATTAAGGTAAGTGATCATCCCAATTACCCTTGAAGTCAATTACACACGCTCTCATCATATCTTCCAAAGTTTGGATATTACGCTCCGCTTGCCCATTGGTTTGCAGAGGATAAGCTTAACACGAGTACAAAGACCTTTTTTGAAAGATTTCCATAACTGAGCAGTGAATTGGGTACCTTGATCGAAGATAATGGACAAGGGCACTCCATGCACCATAACCATTTCTCTTAAATACAACTTAGCATAGTCCTCCGCCGAATAAGATACTTTGAAGGGAATGAAGTGAGCCGATTTCATCATTTGATCTGCTATAAATCAAATCGAATCATGTTGTCACCGAGTGCAATGTAAAACAACAATGAACTCCATATTCAAATCTTCCCACTTTCATGTAAGAATACTGCTATCTTAGGAAAAGCCTCCCGGTTTTTAAAGCTCAACCTTCACTTGTTAACAATTAGGACACTTAGCCACAAATTTTGTGATATCATTCTTCATCCCATTCCACCAATAGAGCTCCCGCAGGTCATAGTACATCTTGGTGGCTCCCGGATGTATGGAATATCGAGAACTATGGGCTTGTGATAAAATTTTATCTCTCAAGTCATCTACAATAGGAACACACAAACTTCCTTGATAATGAAGCACACCATCTCCCCCTTGGGAAAAATCCTCTACGGACATTTTAAGCAACGCTTCATTTAATTCAACTAAATTTGGATCAAGACCTTGATTGGCTTTCACATCTGTCACAAAAGACGATTCTTAACGATTTTGAACCACGACAACACCCTTGGTTGAGTATACCAATCTAACACCCATCTGGGTCAATCTAGGAACATCTCGAACCAACTCCCTTTTACTATCCTCTACATGAGCAACAGTATCCATTGACATTCGACTAAGATCATATGATACAACATTTTGCTTTACCAGGGTGATAGAGAACACTCATATCATAGTCCTTCAGTAACTCAAGCCACCTTCTTTGGTGATGATTTAGATCCTTCTGATTAAACACATATTGCAAACTTATGTGGTCAGTAAAGACATCGACATGAACACTATATAAATAATGCCTCCAAAGTTTCAAGGGAAACACAGCTGCTGTTAGTTCTAAATCATGGGTAAAATAGTTATTTTCGTGCACCTTGAGTTGCCTTAAGGCATAGACAATGACTTTCCCATTTTGCATAAGGACAAATCCTAACCCAATTCTCGAAGCATCACAATAAACAACTAACCCATTGGTTCCCTCCGGTAAAGTCAACACCGGAGCGGAAGTAAGTCTATCTTTCAATTCCTAAAAACTTTTTTCACAAGCTTCTGACCATAAAAATTTAGCTTTCTTTTGGGTCAACGCCATTATTGGAGAGACAATAGATGAAAATCTTTCCACAAACTTTCTGTAGTAACTGGCTAAACCCAAGAAACTTCTAATATCCTAAGGATATAAAGGTCTAGGCCAACTCTTTACCATATCCGTCTTTTTAGGATCTACCTCAATACCCTTTTCGGAAACAATGTAACCAAGGAAAGCCATGGACTCCAACCAAAACACACATTTATTAAACTTTGCGAAGAGTTGTTGGTCCTTGAGGACTTGCAGCACAATCCTTAAATGATCGGTATGCTCGATTTCACTCCTTCAATAGATAAATATATTATCAATGAACATAATCACAAACATTTCAAGGTATTGTCTAAACACCTATACATCAAGTCCATAAAAAATGGTTAGGGCATTAGTCAATCAAAAAGACATCACTAAAAACTCATAGTGACCATACTAAGTTCGATAAGCTATTTTCGGAATGTCACCTTCCTTCACCCTCAATTGGTGATAACTTGACCAGAGGTCAATCTTAGAGAAGTAACGTGCTCCTTGTTGTTGGTCAAACAAATCATCTATCATTGGGAGAGGATACTTACTCTTAATGGTAACCTTGATTAACTGACAATAGTAAATACACATACGAAGCAAACCATCTTTCTTTTGAACAAACAAAACTGGTGCACCCCATGGAGATATACTTGGTTAGATGAAACCCTTATCCAACAAGTCTTTCAATTGTTTTTAAAATTCATTAAGTTCTGTCAGAGCTATTTTGTAAGGAGGAATAGATATAGGTTGCATATATGAGAGAGGGTCGATACCTAAGTCTATTTCCCTTTCTGAAAGAATACCGAGTAGGTCATCTGGAAACAAATTTGAAAACTCATTTACAACGGGGACTAACTCAAGAGTAGGGGTTTCAAAATCTGTATCCCTCACCCTAACTAGATGGTAAATACAACCCTTAGAAATCATTTTTTTAGCTTTAAGACAAGAAACAAAACGCCCTTTCGGCATACAATTTCCCCTTTTCCACTCTAGGATAGGCTCATTTCGAAATTGAAACTTGACCACTTGGGTTCTACAATCAGTGGAACAATAACAAGAATGCAACCAATCCATACCAAGAATGACATCAAAATCTAGCATATCAAGCTCTACAAGGTCAACATTAGTGACTCTATGGGATAAGGAAACAGGGCAATTTCTATAGACTCTCTTAGCCACGTTATTCACCAATAGAAGTAGGAATAGAAAATTGATCTAACAACACATGCCGAAGGATATCAAACCTCGTAGCCATATATGGTCTCAGAAAAGATAAGGTAGCACCATGATCAAGAAAAGAATAAACATCAAGATGAACGACTTTCAACATACCGGTAACCACATCGGGAGAACCCTCTTGCTCACGACGAGTCTGAAGTGCATAGAATTATTTTACTTCTAACTCTAGTAGGAACATATGAAGGAATAGGTTGATCCCGTCGATGATTATAACCCTCATTCTTAGAAACTGAGGGACAATCCCTTATCTTTTGATCTATATTACCACAACCAAAGAAAGCATTGGAACCATCTAGACATCTACTCTCATGCTTCTTTCCATACTTAGAACAAGTAGGTAACTGAGACCCACTACCATTTCCTCCTTGAGTCTTCGGGTTAGACACCCTATCTTTGTTGAACTTAAGTTGAGCATTCGAGGAGCCTTGACCAGAAAATCTTTGATGAAACTTAGAACGACCATGTCGATCGGACCTTGAATGTGAAAAGTCACCATCACTGATCCTTGCCTTCTTCACCTCCCTACATCTTTCCTTAAGTCTCTCCTCTTTTATTTGTTGAGCATGAACCATAATACATGAAAGGTCCATTTTGTTGATAAACATGGAGGTACGACACTCCTTAACCACCATCTCAAACACACTCGAAACAAACTTACTCTTCCTTGCCCTATGATCGACAATCATAATAGGAGCATACCTAGACAATTGTGTGAACTTCAAAGCATATTCCTTCACTCTCATATTCCCTTGTTGAAGGTTGATGAATTCAAGTACCTTTGCGTCCTTAATCTCAAGGGGAAAAAACCTATCAAGGAAAACGACCATAAAATTTTCCCAATCGAGAGGACCCGAATCAACTAACTTCTCATCCTTCCATTGGTTGAATCAAACTTGAGAAACACCCTTAAGTTGGTAAGAGACCAATTCTGTGTCCTCCACTGGTGTCACTCCCATGATCATCAAAACCTTATACGTTTCATCAATAAACTCTTGAGGATCTTCCTGAACCTTAGACCCATGAAATTCCCAAGGATTAATCCTAGTGAAGTCCCTCACTCTAGATCCCTCCGCACCCACATTTGGTTTAATGGGAACCACATCCTACCTATTGGCTTGAGACAACACTTGGAAAGTAACTCTAAATTGCGCATTAGTCACTTGGTCGGCCAAGGGATCAACCAAAATCTAAGGAGCTTGAGGATGAGCGTCTTGTTCCATGTTCTCATTCACATTTCTCTTAACATATGTTCTTCGAGGGGCCATTTCTTGAAAAACATTGGATATATGTTAGGAGAAAGGAAATATAGAGTTACACTCTATCGCACTACTTAGAGTAATGAAAGAAGTGTAATATCATAATCATCTTATAGCTTCTTATTCATAAATATGGCGATTCACACTTATGAACATGACTCTACTCGACGTGGGTTATGAGACATCCTAGGACCTTTCTAAACCTTGTTCTCTAAAAAACAAATTTGTCATGACCCAAGGTAAACCCTAGGAGTAACATGACGTGTAGGACCCCGAGAGGCACTATACAAGACACTTAGCATGCATAAACAATATTATAGAAAATCAAGAGATTTTGAAAACACAATTCATATCATAAAGAGTTTATAAAATGAATCAGAAGTCTTCATAGTCTCAAAAGCTATCTATTACATCAAGAGTGACCAGGACGTAACCCTGGCATCATGTACAGTATCTGACAAAAAGTAAGAACTAAAAGTGACCACTACTAAGTAAAGACGAAGTGGCTTCTAGCCACTGGGATGAGAAACTAGAGTGTCAAACCCTACATTTCGAAAATAATGTAGGCAAGAGTATGAGTTAGTAAAAAAATGTACCAAGTATGATAGCAATGAATAGAGGTATAAAATCATGCTAAAAGGGACCTTTCATGTCATGTTAAAACCAATTTAAAACCATGGGATAAGGTTAGAAAACATCATAGTAATCATGGTCAAATGCAAGTAAAACTCATATTTTGAACACTTGTGAAAATACTTCTTAAAGTAACCTTAGTTCATCATTATACTTGTTTGTGGGAAATTAGCCTTAACCGACATAAAGACTATGTGAGCTACAACATTGAATCCGGTGTTTACCCACACCGAAAGAGGTGTTCTCACTTACCAAGGTAAGAACTATGAACTTCTAGCTTACGTGGATCCACTAGCTAATATCTATCTAGACAACATATGTTGACACATAGTTTATGGGATACAAGTAATCGCTACTTGTCCATTCTATACTAAGATTTATTCCCACAGAATAGTCATCACTCATATTCATCTTACCTTTAAGCAACACCGGTAATCGCCTCTTTTCTTATATTATGGGGACATGGGTAATCACCTCTTGCCTCATCATTAGAGTAGCTCATTAACTTTTATTTATTTTATGAGAGAAGACCTTTCAACCTTAGAATGCTTTATGTAAGAAAACCTTTCACATTCAACATTATTTATTCTTTACTGACAAAGCAACTTATATCATAATTTATCAATATCATAAGAACATGCATATTTCCATAATTCACCTTTCATAGTTCCAAATCCACTCTCAATCATGAATTTCTAGAAAACATTGGTTATGCATGGGTTCATGGGGATTCATCTTAGAAACATGGAATATTCTCAATTCATTCATAATACTTCATAAAACAATCAAATATAGTACTATTGAAAGGAACCCATGGAAGAAAACCCTTACCTCATTTGGGACTCTCTATCTTTAAAATTGGGCAATTTAGGAAATCTATGGAGTAAAAGTCTCCATAGATGAAGACTTGATCTTGAAACCCTAAGTTGACTCCTTCTTCTTTCTTCTAGAGAGAGAAATATTTGAGGAGGATTATCTTGTTCTTCTTTTGGAAATTTAGAGAATAACTAGTGATTTTGGGGGTAAAAACTTTTATATAGGGATTTGGGTAAAGGGTAAAACGACGGGGTATTTAATTAAAATAATTAGGAAAAGACCCAAAATCCCCTGACTTAAAAGCTGACCGACACATTTGACGGTGGCCTTCACAGCCCGTCATAGGCACCACGTCCTGTCATACTGATCGTGAAGAGGCCTTGACTGATGGGCCAGCCTGTGCCACTTCATGGCTCCCTTAACATCCCATCAAAGGTACCACTGACCATCTATCCATCTGTGGTCCTGTAACACCCCAGAAAAATTTTGAGCTAAGACTTGAACCATTCTTCGTAGTGAGTGAGATTTTGCCAAGGAATTAAAATAAATTAGTGTTAAGGTTACTAGATGTAGCACCTTGAGTCCACAAAACATGTAGAGAGAATTCATTGAAGTCAGTCCTAAGCTCTTCTAAGTTTTGGGTCAACTTCAAACGACCATAACTTTTAGCACAAGACGATTTATATAGACCATACACTATTAAATGAAAGGTCTTTGAATTATCTTTCCAAAGCCACCAAGTTTGCTAAGTTTTGAGTTCGTATAAGTGAGATATTCCCTTTTGAAATCAGGTTGTCCAAATAAGGAAAGTTACCCGAAATAGTAAGGGGTATTTAGGTCTTTTCCATACCCAATCAGATTTAATTCGTTTTTTAGTAAGGTTCTAGGGTTCTAATATGATTAGGTTCAGTTTCATAATCCTAATATATGCCTAGGGTTTTAGTTGAGAGTTCAAGAAGAGAAAAGAAGAGAAAAGATGAGAAAAGAGGAAAAGGATCAAGGCGTTCATCGAAGTTCTTGAGTTTTCTAGCAGAATTTCGCCATGGGTTTGATCCCTAAGAGGTATGTAAGCTTCCATAGTGTTGGGTTTGTTCACCCACACGCTAATCATGTTAAATTCAGCGTTAAATTCATTCTAGAAAGTTGAAAGTTTGGTGTTCTTGATATGTGTTCTTGAATTTGCTTCCGTTCTTGAATTGGGCTAAGATTGAGGAGTTATTGAGATTATTGTATCAATTTATATAGTTGTTTGAGTTAGATTCTAGTCTACATGTGCTGGGTATCTGAATCTAGAGAGAAGTTAAGCAAAAGAATTGAATTTAGGTGAATTGGGGTTAGAAAATGAAGAAGGAAAAAGTCGGGTGAATCTTGCCACCCATTCCACATCGCGGACCTGCCTCGCCATTTCATAAAAAATTTCTTCGCGTCACGGATAAGTCATAGACCTCTCTACCTCAAAAGTTATTTTGCGACCAAATATTATAATGCATCTCCGCATCGCGGACTTGGTTCCATAAAATGATTTCTTGATCGTTTCTCATGTTTAACTATCCACAAACACTCCTAAGCACCACGAGATCTTTCCTATCACAAATCACAACCTTGAATTCATAAATAAAATTCAAAGTACAGTTGAGAGTCGAGTTTTGAAAGTTCTTTCAAACATTTTTGAAAGTCCCTTTGAGTCTTTCTGAGAAGTCTTCACTTGTTTCAAGACTCGAGCAAGTGAGTATGAGAATGAGGAGAATGTATTCATGAATCTACTTTATCATCAGGATATCCTTCATACATGAACCATAACTCTTGAATTCATAATTCACATTTAAGAGAGAGTTAGAAGTAGAGTTCAAGAAAGTCTTTGAGTTCAATTGTGAATCCTTTGATTTGAGGAAGAAAGTATAAGAATGAGAAGAGTCGGATACATGAGTTCCATATTATTATGTAGACCCTCGATTCAAGTTGTTCATGCCCGTAAATTCTGCATGAACTTCATAAATTCAGTACCTTTGAGAGAAGTAGTATATTCAAGTTCTAAGTCTTGAGTATTGATTTCCTAACCCTTCTGAGATTATATTCCTAATCATAGAACTATTACATGTTACCGATGAAGTCCTTAAGTTGAATAGTTCATGCCCACAATTCCGCATAAACCATATGAGTCGAGAAATCTTGAGATGAGGAATATCATTGAGTCTTTGAGTTGAGTTGTTCATGCTCATAATTCTGCATGGACCTTATGAGTTGAGCATTATTGAAATGAGTAGTATCGTTAAAGTTTTTGAGTTCTGAGTTATTGAGTTCCAAGTATCGAGTTCTTTGTACGGTTATTGAAAACCTTGAATTGAGTCGTTCACATCCATCATTCGACATGAATCCTATTTTGATAAGTCTTTTACAACTTTTTATAAACTTCGTTTAAGACTTGAGCACTTGAGTTGAGAAAGAGTAGAGTCGAGTTCATTTTCCTTAAAATGATATATGGGAACTAATTATTCCCAAGAATAAATGTTTTTACATTTAAAAGAGGAGGAAACTGAGATTTCCCAAAGAGTTTTGAGCAGTTGAGTTACATCACTTTTTTGAGAAAGATTTTGAGTAATTATCTCAAACCACAGAAAGAGTTATGTTTTTAAACATATGAGCTGAGTATATTTTGGGAGTAGTATTGAGCACCGATATGGGGGAGAGTTCAGACAACTCACAACCCCCATAAACCATGTAGCCTACGTGGGTAGAAAGGGTCATACTTTTTAGATGATTCCTTAGTGCTTTTTAGCACATACTAGTGGATCCACTTGGTTGAGAGGTCTTATAACTTGGCAAAGTATACAACAGTTCTAGCAGTGTGGGGGATACGTTGTATCATCACATAACTCATAGTGGTGGTTGTCGGTTAGAGAAACTCCCACAGAGTCTTATTGTATTTTTATATACACACGAGGTATTATTGTTTTTTTCAATACATTGAGTTTCTATCTACAGTTTTATATCTTCCCATGTATATTGCATATTTTACTATTGTTTTATCCTTGAGTATCATGAGTTGAGCATTTCGAGTTGAGTATCTGAGTTGAGTATCTTATCCTTGAGTACTTCTGAGTTGAGTAAGTTTGAGTAGTTTTGAATATCATAGAGTATTCCTTGAGTTGAGTAAGTTTTAAAAGAGGTAAGTATGTTTCCTCTTTATCAAGGTCAAGCTTATGTTATGCTTTAGAATTCCCCTTACATGCTCGTACATTCCACGTACTGAGCTATTTGGCCTGCATCGTTTCATGATGCAGATACAACTATTCAGGGTCATCAACATGAGCTTCATTGATACCACATAGAGTTTGAGTTAGCTATGGTGAGCCTCATTTCTTCCGGAGGATTTCATTTACTTTTCAGTTTTGTCAGGATGTCGTGGATCTTGTCTCGACTCTCATCTTTGTCATTTAGAGGCTTCATAGATAGACAGTAGAGTTTTAGAAGGCTGTTCATTTATTTTGTTAAATTTTTTAAAGATTTAAGTTGCCTATTTTGGGGCGAGTTGAATAATTTATTTTTATTCAGAGTTTTTCATTTGAGTTAAAGCTTTGTAATTGAGTTTCACTATTTTTTATTCAGTTTTTACGCTTTGTATGCTTGAGTTAGTCTTCGGCTTGTAGTCGGATGAGAGTTTTTTTGGGGACCAGCAATGGTTCTCGAGTGCTAGCCACGTCCATGGTGTAGGCTCGAGTCATGACAGGTCCTTGACTAGTGGCTGGGGAACGACCCCTTCCTGATGTACCATATAATGATTCCTTTGACGGCCCGTCAACTTCACCACGGGCCATCTAGGCCTTTGTGGGAGGGACACAGGTAGGGCAGGTCCTAGGGACTTACCATGATCCATCTCACGGAATGTGGTCCCCTTCACGGCCCATCTGAGGCTCCGTGGACGATTCCATGATCTAGTCTTGGCTTGTGAGTTTCCCACTTGATCCCTTTCTTGCCTTTCTCAAATCTGAGGTGTTATAAATATCCATGGAAACGTACAATTAAGCAACTCATCCTAGATAAAGTTCATTTAGAATATCTCTTTAATCTTGATTCAACTTTGCTGAGAAAACCTTTCAACCTTAGGAAGCCATTATGTGAGACTGGCCTTTTACAACAACAACAACATCAATGTCTTACTCTCAAATTAACCTTAAATCATTTAATAATGTCTCCATAGTCTAAAATTCATTAATCATGCATGAGTTCATGTGAATTCAGCTCAAAAACATATAATTACTTCAATACATTCATAGATATATAGAAAATAATAAATTAGATCAAAATTGAAAAGAATGCATGAATATTGAATAAAACCCATATTTGAATTGGGAATCGAATCTTCTATAATTGGAGAATTTACTAACCCTGTGGAGGAAAGGACTCCATAGGTGAATACTAACATACCTTGATTCTAAAAGTCCATAAAGAATGGAGGATTGGAGACTTGGATGAACCCTAGCTCTTCTTTTTCTTCCTTAGTCTTGAGAAAATTAGGGGAGGGGATTTTGGGAGTGTTGGTGAATGATTGAAAAACAATATTTTTAGGAATTAAGGGGTATTTATAGGGCTAAAAATATTGGGGCCAAAACGACTCACTTTAGACATTAATCAATTAGGGAAAAGATTTAAAAGCCCCTTTCAAATAATTGTTAACCCTCTCAAGCTAGAATAGGGTCAAAGGGAAAGAGATGGGGATAACAAGACATCATATCATCCTTGGCCTCTCAAATAGAACCCTCAATCCTTTGATTCCTCCATAAGACCTTGACGGATGCAACTTCCTTATTTCTCAACTTCTTAACTTGTAAGTCCGAAATCTCAATTGGACCCTCTTCATAAGAAAAACTCTCTTTTATATCAAGACTCTCAAATGGCACAATAGATGTCATATCACAAATACACTTCTTCAACATGGAAACTTGGAAAACTGGATGTATCGATCATAAGTCATCAGACAAATTATGTTCTTAAGAAACTTTACCAATCTGCCTCAAAATATTATATGGGCCCTTATAATGGGGACTAAGCTTCCCTTTCTTACCAAACCTCATATCACCCTTCATAAGAAATTTTCAAGTAAACCCAATCATTAATATCAAATTTTCTCTAATAAGTCGATCTTTCTCCATAGCCTCATGTAACAACTTGGGACCTATCAAAGAAACCTCACCAACTTCAAAACAGCCTATATGAGATCTACACCTCTTACCATAAAGTGCCTTAAATGGAGCATACTAATACTTGAATGATAGCTATTATTATAAGCAAACTCAATCAAAGACAAATGATCATCCCAATTACCCTTGAAGTCAATCACACAAGCCCTCAATATATCTTCCAACATTTGGATAGTACGCTCAACTTATCTATCGGTTTGAGCATGGAAGGTCGTACTGAGTTTTACACGAGTACCAAGGCCCTTTTGGAAAGGCTTTCCAAATTGAGAAGTAAACTGAGTACCACGGTCAGCGATGATGAATAGAGGTACACCATGCAACCTCACCATTTCCCTTAGATATAACTTGTCATAGTCTTCTGGAAAATAAGAGACCTTGACGACAATTAAATGAGCCAATTTTGTCATACGATTTACAATAACCCAAATCGAGTAATGTTGTCGCCGGGTGCGGAGTAAACCAGCAATATAGTCCATATTCAAATCTTCCCACTTCCAAGTAGGAATACTAATATTTTGGGACAACCCTAAGTCTTTTGGTGCTCAACATTCACTTGTTGACAATTATGACACTTGGACACAAATTCCGCAATATCCTTCTTCACCCCATCCACCAATAGACCTCTCGCAAGTCACGATTCATCTTGGTGGCTCCAAGGTGAATGGAATATTGAGAACTATGGTCTTTTGATAAAATCTACTCTTTCAAGTCATCAACATTGGGAACACACAAATGACCTTGATATCGAAGTACACCATTTAATCCTTGGGAGAAAGTCTCAACGGACTTTTCAAGAACTTTTTCCTTCAACTGAGCTAAGAACAGGTCAAGACCTTGCTTGGATTTCACATCCGACAGAAAAGACGATTCTGAACCATTATGAATTTGAAAGCCACCTTTAGTAGAATAAACCAACCGGATATCCAATCGGGCCAATTTATGAACATCACGAACCAACTCCTTCTTATCATCCTCAACATGAGCAACACTACCTATTAATAGTTGACTAAGAGCATCCAGAACCAGATTCATTTTACTGGGGTAATAGAGAACACTCATGTCGTAATCCTTTAGCAACTCAATCCACCTCTTTTGGCGAAGATTTAGATCCTTTTGCTTGAACTTATATTGCAAACTCTTGTGGTTGGTAAATACATCAACATGGACACCATATAGGTAATGCCTCATAATCCTTAAGGCAAACAGAACCGCTGCTAGTTCTAAATCATGGGTGGGATAGTTCTTTTCATAAATTTTAAGTTTCCTCGAAGCATAAGTAATAACCTTCCAATTTTTTATAAGAACACACCCTAATCCAATCCTTCAAGTGTCCCAATAAGTAATAAACTCATCCAATCCTTCTGGTAGAGTCAATACTGGAGTAGAGGTAACTCTATCTTTGAATTCATGGAAACTCTTCTCACACACTTCCGACCATAAGAACATAACCTTCTTTTGGATCAATGTTGTCAATGGAGAGGCAATCAAAGCAAATCCATCAAGCAACCTTCTATAATAACCATCCTAACCCAAAAATCTTCTAATACCCAAATGTGATAAAGTTCTAGGCCAACTGTTAACAACATCCATCTTCTTAGGATCCACCTCAATACCCTTATCGCAAATGATGTGACCAAGAAAAGGAATGGATCTCAACAAAAACTCGCACTTACTGAACTTTGTGCAGAGTTGTTGGTCCTTGAGGACTTGCAACACAATCATCAAATGATCGGAATGCTCATCCTCACTCCTTGAGTAAATCAAGATGTCATCAATAAACACAATCACAAACATATCTAGATATTTTCTAAACACTTTATTCATCAAGTCCTTAAATGCAACTGAAGCATTTGTCAATCCATACAACATTACCAAGAACTCATAATGACTATACTGAGTTCGAAAAGTCATCTTTGGAATGTCATCTTCCTGCACCATCAACTGGTAATAACCTGACTGACGGTCAATCATATAGAATTAACTCGCTCCTTGGAATAGATCAAACAAATCGTCTATCCTTGGAAGAGGATACTTATTCTTAATGGTAACCTTGTTCAATTTTCGGTAGTCAATATACATGCAAAGTGAACCATCTTCCTTACGAACAAACAAAACTAGAGCACCCTAAGGAGAGATACTCAGTCGGATGAAACCCTTATCCAACAAGTCTTTCAATTTCTCCTACAATTCCTTAAGTTCTTCCAGAGTGATACGGTAAGAATGAATTGACATAGGTTGTGTATCTTCAAGAAGGTCTATACGTAAGTCTATTTCCCTTTTGGAAGAAACACTTGGTAAATCATCGGGAAACACTTCCAGAAACTCATTTACAACAGGGAAAGAATCAAGAGTAGGGATTTAATAATCCATATCCCTAACTCGAACAAGATGAAACTGGAAACCCTTAGAAATAATTTTCCTAGCTTTAAGACAAGAAACAAACTGACCCTTAGGCACAACATTTCTCCCTTTCCACTCTAGAACGGACTCATTTGGAAACTAAAAAATAACCATTCAAGTTCTACAATTAATAGAAGCATAACAAGAATGGAGTCAATCCATGTCAAGAATAACATCAAAATCTATCATATCAAGCTTTATAAGATCAACATGAGTGACTATAATGGATATGGAGATGGGACAACTTTTATAGAGTCTCTTAGCCATAATAGAATTACCAACAGGAGTAGAGTCAGAAAAAGGGTCTAACAACACGCCTAGAAGAACATCAAACCTCATAGCCACATATGGCATCACAAAACACAAAGTAGAACCGGATCGAGAAAAGGATAAACATTAAGATGAAAGACTTTCAACATACCGGTGACAACATCAGAAAAACCGTCTTGCTCATGACGAGTTTGAAGTGCATAGAACAAGTTTTTCTTTGGGGAACTTGAACCTGAACCACTAGGCATAGCTTTCCTACCTTCTCTTCCCTTAGAGGTAAGTGATGTACAATCCTTTATCTTGTGACCACTCTTACCACAACCAAAAGAACCATACATACCGGGTAAATATTTACCATCATGCTTCATTCCACACCTAGTATAAGTAGACAATAAAGATCAACCGCCATTCCCTCCTTGAGGCTTGGGGTTAGAAACCCTATCTTTGTTGAACTTTGGAACTGGTGCATTAGAGAAACCTTGACCGGAGAACCTTTGTTGGAATCTAGAACGACCATGTCAATCGGACTAGAATTTGAGAAGTCACTATCACTGGTCTCGGCTCTCTTTGCCTCCCTAGATATTTCTTTAAGATTTTCCTCTTCTATTTGTTGGGCATGTCTCATTAGCCGAAAAATGTCAATTTACTTAATGAGAATGGCGGTATGACATTCCTTAACCACCATTTCAAACACACCCGACACAAACTTACTCATCATTGCGCTAGAGTCATCAACCATGGTGGGAGCATACCGAACCAATTGAGTTAACTTCAACGCATACTCTTTCACACTCATATTCTCTTGATGAAGGTTAATGAATTCAAGTACCTTTTCCTCGCTTATCTTAACGAAAAAGAACCTATCAAGGAAGTCAACCTTAAACTTTTCCCAATTAACAAGATCCGCATCAATGACCCTCTGTTCATTATATTGGTTGAACCAAACATAAGCAACACCCTTAAGTTGATAAGAGGCTAATTCTACCTTTTCCACCGGCGTCACTCCCATAATTATCAAGACCTTATACACCTCATCAATGAACTCTTGAGGATCTTCCTCAACCTTAGAACAATGAAACTTCGGAGGATTCATCCTAGTGAAGTCCCTTACTCTAGTTGTTATTGTGCCCACATTTGGATACACAGGGACCACAACCTCCCTATTGGCTTGAGCCGTCATGGCTTGAGTCAACACTTGAAAAGGAGCTCAAAACTCTCCATAAGTCACTTGTTCAGCCAAAAGGTAGGCCAAAACTTCTAGAGCTCCTTGAGGGTCTTATTGTTCCACATTCTCATTCACATTCCTCCTAACATATGCTTTTTGTAAGGCCATATCCTTAAAAGCAATTGATACAGATTAAGAGTGAGACATATACAGTTACACTCTATAGCACGAAATTTGAATGATGAAAGACTTGGAATTTCCTAAACATTTTATAACCTCTTATTCATAAATATAGCACACTTCACACTCGTGAATAAGACTACACATGATGTGTCTTATGAGACATCCTATGACTTTTCTAAACCTTGTGCTCTGAATAACAAGTTTGTCACGAATAAGACTATACATGACGTGGCTTATGAGACATCTTAGGACTTTTCTAAAACTTGTGCTTTGAATAACAGGTTTGCCACGACCCAAATCGTATTTTAGACGTAACCTTGCGTATAAGACCTCGAGAGGCCCTATATAAGCCAGTTACAATATATCATACAAGGTAATAGAAATATAGAGTTCAAAAGAAAGCATTTCATATATAAAAAGAGTTTCACAAAAGCGGAAGTCTAGCATAAGTCTCAATAGCCATCTAATACCTCATAAATAAAGTGACTGGGACGTAAACCATACATCTCAAACAATGTTTTAAACTGAAATACACAAAAGAAATAAAAAATTCTTGGTCCTCGGAACATGAGGACTCAAAAATCTTTGAAAGTCCAAAATGATCAACTAGCCACAAGTATAGGAGGTACGCCATACCCTACATTAGTTAAATAATATAGGCACAAGTATGCATTAGTAAATGGAATGTCCTAAGTATGTTAGCAATGCATAAGAGTTATGAAATCACACTAAATAGGAATTTACATCACATGCAATGACCAAGATAAATCATAAGATTAAATGTTAGAAAACATAAGTCATACCCATGGTCAATTCAAGCTAAACATATTTAAAAACACTTGAGAGATACTTTAGAAAGTAACCTTAGATCATTATTGTGGGAACTATACTACATAATTGACATAGACCATGTGAGCTATAACATGGAAGCCGGTGTCTATCAAACACCGAAAGGAGATCTCCTTACTTGCGAAGGTAAGAACCATAAACATGAGCTATAGTGGATCCACTAGCTAATCTCTATCTAAGACGCACCTAGGTTGGAACATAGTTATGGAATAAGGATATTGCTACTAGAATCCGGATCTCTACTAATGGGAGAGCTTCCATCTAAATATTCTCTCGGTGTTAAGTATAAATCCCACGGAATAGTCATTACTCATATTCATCTTATTATCCATGGAAAGGTACTATTAAGAAACCCATCCAAAGTAAAGTTCATTTAGAATAGAAATATACTTCTTGAAAGAAATATAAACGATCGTATGCAATATATTTACCCAACTATGAGTCGGGGTCGATCCCACAGAGAATATGGAAGAATATTGTCAATAGCAAATATTTAACTCGATAGTCATTATATAAAAATGGGGGGATTTAAATTGAAATAAAATAAAAACAATAAAAAGATAGCTTTGAACTAAGTATTTCTTTATATTCATATTATTAAAAGTAACTAGGAATGTGTTCCCCATAAGCTCATAACGCGGTAATCCTAATAATAGTAATCCTTTTCTAGTGTATTACATGCAAAGTGATAAATTATGTATCTCTAAATCCTTGATCCGGCATCTAAAGAATTTCACCCCGCACCTTGATCCGGCTAC
>NW_006238975.1:1451367-1492363 GCF_000226075.1 Solanum tuberosum
TAGATGTAGGAAACCCTAAATAAAATAATTAGTCCCAATTAAATTAGGAATCCAAAACCAAAAGAAATTGAATTCCTTTTTATTTTCAACGTGAACAGTAACCGACCGCCTCCACAATTGGTTGTTGCATTCACTTGCTGCCACGTGTACAGCAGAGGCAACTTGAAAATTTTCAATTGCAGCCGCCTTTTCCTTATATATATAAATATATTATTTTATTAAATTTAATCCATTTAAGCTGTCTGCTTGATTTCCTTCTTCAACCTTCAATCTTTAATTCGTTTTAGCTCCAAACTTCTTTATTTTTCCACTAATTTAATCCTACAAATAAAATACACAATTTAGCACAATTCATAAATTTTATTCTTAAAAAGGACAAATATAAATAATAAATGTGAGGAAATAGTGATTAAAAATATGTATTTTTAGCCTCACATCAACACCCCACACTTAAACTTTTGTTCGTCCTCGAGCAAACATTGAAGCTCATCCCAAAATAATTCATACTAGCAATGTCATCACTTTGGTTAATACAAACAATTAGGCCATGTACCAATTTCAAAACCTCAAATAGACTTCTTAATCATTATGCAAGACATCCAGATAAACAACAAACCTCCTAACCTCTTAACCTCAAGGAAGGACTTTGAACTCATCAAATTTAAGGTTGCTCACCTACTCTCATCAAAGAAAGTTAATAAAATCACCTATCTATCATGAAACAAGTGCCCTCACAAGAAGAAATAGTCCAGACACTCAATTCAAAAGATTGAATCTAAATTAAGGATTGCATATCAAGAACAACTCTCACACTCACAAATAAAATTCACATGTATGCACAAAGAACCATAGGCTTGCCCATTATGTACATCTCCACTAATTAAGCATGCTTGAATAGAATCAAATAGGACTTTAACGGGTTGTTATGTAGGCTAGGGGACGGGTAGGAAAACTATATAATAGTGACTTACACTTCCTTAAGCACTTTGCAATTTTAGACTTCATCACCCATTATTGTCTTCTCTTTATTTTCAACCCTCTCTTCAACAATTATTTCACAAGTAATTCTCATCATCTCAAGAATGTTTCAATCATTTTTTTTAAGTTTTCCTTCATAATATCCACCCTCAACTTATGTATTTTACATGCGTTAAGGTATACGATGTCCTTGGAAGGACCAGGGCCATCATCAAGGTAACCCTTTTTTTTATGTCACATTCTTTTAAACAAGGCTTTTAAACACTTTGTAGCTATCATTGATTACCTTTTCACTCAACCATCCCTTTTTCTCAAAATTGATAATTAGAATAAGTTTATGCTATAATGTTCAAGGAAGCAATGTTCAAAAACTAGGGATTCAACAAAATAGTCAAGAGTAAAATATGGCTACCAACAAAAGGCTACAGGCTCAAAAGGGCTAACTAGTGATATAATATCTGAAAAGGCTAAAATTTACCAGACAAATCAAAGAAAGCCTATTATCATCTCCTAAACAAAGCAACACTTTTTATTTCGCTTCAATAACATGTAGGGCAAGTTCTAGACTAAGATGTAAAACATGGAATAAACAAAGTCTCACCACTCATGGCACAAGTATCAATCAAGATGGATCAATTCCACTTCTAAGAGAGATAGGATCATAACAAACTACAAAATAAAATAAGCTATATACAAAGTCACAACGATGAACCTAGATGTCAAAAAGTTTGCAATTTCATTAGCAATCAAGCATTCACAAGAAAGTAGTACGCACATTTAGGCCCAAATAGTAAGTATCACATATATCAAAAGGGTCTTTTCTTTTCTCTAAAAATAAATAAATAAATAAAAATAAAATTTATTCCTAAAAAAAAAAAGCACTCTGTTCAAAGGGGACTATCCTCAGGAAAAGAACCGAAAACAAAAGCCAAGGAACCCACCTAAAAAAAAACTCAATAAAACGGTAAAAACTAAGAATTCATTCCTCCACCCCACACTTAAAAATATTCTATGTCCCCAAAGCATTAAATAAAATTTAAAACAAGGGTTAGGAAAACTCCCTGAGGCCTTTAGGCCTAGATTGTAGCATGTTCTCTTAATTTTCATCAAGGGTCGTCACCCCACACTTAAGCTCAAACATGTTCCTTTTTTTTTGGTACTCAGACTTCCCCTAATCTGACAAAAACAAGAAAAGAAAAAAAAGTGATACTAATAAAATAAGAAGTTACACTACTAATTGGGTTGCCTCCCAATAAGCGCTTAATTTAACGTCAGGGCACGACACCATCAATTTTACTATATTTCCTTCCACTTTGAAGATATGAATTGCACCCCTAATTTTACATCAATTTTTTCTATTACGCCAAGGGGTGGTGGTACAAAAATAAAGGTCCCAAACAATAGATATCACATTGTGCACTTCTTGGATCCTAAGTGAGAAATGTAATTCTCAGATATTGAAACAATAAATTCAAGAATATAGACATAGTTTTCCTCCTCCATACACTCTTCTATATGCTCAGATGGCTCGATTAATTTCTCATCATCTAAACATAATGTGGAAAAATGATTGGAATGAGGTCCAATGCGCCCTAACTTATGAATTATTTTATTATTTACACCCTCATATTTACACATACTAGAATTTTTAAAATAATATTATCTACTTCATTACATAACTCTAGTGCACTCTTCTCAACAATGACAACATCAATAAAATTATGATCAAGCAATTGGCCTTCAACCTTTAGCTCTTCAAGTTGACTTATAAGTATTTTTTATTCCTCACACATCTTATTACTAAATTGTTGTGTGTCATATCATTTAATCTTTTCACTCAACTCAAAATTTACTTTCTCGAGACGCCAATAATAGGTATCTTCATCAATCATGCATTTAAATATTGATTTATAGCAAATTATTAACAAATCTTCTATGTCCCCACACAACTTATTTTGTTGAGAAAAAATTATCTTATAAGAATTCATAATATCAGAAGTACAAAAATTGCAAGAACACTTAACACTACATACATTTTCAGATGACATCTCAAGAATAGTAAACATATAATAAAGAAAAGTAAATTAAAACAAATAAAAAAAAAGGACTACAAGGCAAAATAAATACTAAAGACAATTTCTAAGCCACATTCCCTGGCAGCAGCGCCATTCTTGTTAACGTTCAAATATACTTCTTGAAAAGAAATATAAACGATCGTATACAAGATATTTATCCTACTATGAGTCGGGGTTGATGCAATTCTTTCCTAGTGTATTACATGCAAAGTGATAAGTTAGGTATCTCTAAATCCTTGGTCCGGCATCTAGAGAATTTTACCCCGCACCTTGGTCCGGCTACGTGTGTATAATTTACTAACCCTTACCTTTACCTCATATTAGACATCATAATCGATGTTTGGCTTAGTTATTACTTCGCACCAATCAACACTACCCTATTAGATAGTATCACACTAAATCTATGTTGATAATTCTTTTCTTGTTGATTACCACCTTGGTCTGGCAAGTAGCAACAAGGAGAGTTCTAACGCGTGTACTCGTTAAAAAGACTTCTAAACGAAAGAATTATCAATGCATGCAAGACACTATTCAAGAATTGCTTAGTTATTATTCACACATTGTTAATCGCTTATGGTTCCCACAACCCTAGTTATGAAAGTTAGCTACTCATTTATCTCAAACACACAATCAAAATTCATTAAAATAAATATGTTTGTGTTAAATCATAAAAAGTTAAGAACAATAGCTAAACTATCTTTTATTAAGCACGAATACAAATAAATAATAAAGGAGAATAAAGAATAAACCACAATTCTCCGGCCTTCACGGCGGCTCTTCCAAAGTTCCTGAGCTAGAAGTAAAATTTATATTGTGTCTTGTATCTTGGTTTTTGGCCTTCCTTCTTCCTCTCTAATAATTATTTCTATGCACTATTTGTAGATGTAGGAAACCCTAAATAAAATAATTAGTCCCAATTAAATTAGGAATCCAAAACCAAAAGAAATTGGATTCCTTTTTATTTTCAACGTGAACAGTAACCCACCACCTCCACAATTGGTTGTTGCATTCACTTGCTGCCACGTGTACAGTAGAGGCAACTTGAAAAATTTCAATTGCAGCGCCTTTTCCTTATATGTATAAATATATTATTTTATTAAATTTAATTCATTAAGCTGTCTGCTTGATTTCCTTCTTCAACCTTCAATCTTTAATTCGTTTTAGCTCCAAACTTCTTTATTTGTCCACCAATTTAATCCTACAAATAAAATACATAATTTAGCACAAATCATAAATTTTATGCTCAAAAAAGACAAATATAAATAATCAATGTGAGGAAATAATGATTAAAAATATGTTTTTTTAGCCTCACATCATAGCTCCTTAATCTTGATTCAACTTAGGTGAGAAAACCTTTCAACCTTATAAATCCTTTATGTGAGAATGACGTTTCACAATAACAACAACAACAACATCGATGCCTTACTCTCAAAGCAACCGTAAATCATTTATATCAATTTCCATAGGAAGGACATGCATATCTTTATAAATTGATCTTCCATGATTCATAAGTTTAATCATGTGTTCATAATCTAAAATTCATGGATTATCCATGGGTCCAACTGAAAAACATATAATACTTTAATTCATGGATAAATGGATAGAAAAAAATAAATAGGAGCGTGATTGAAGAGAACCCATGAAGATTGAATAAATCCCTAATCTGATTTAAGAATCTCATCTTGTAAAATTGGATATTTTAGGAACTTTATGGATGAAAGGACTCCATAGATGAATACAGACATACCTTGATTCTAAAAGCCCACAATGAATGGAGGATTGGAGACTCAGATGAACCCTAGCTTTTCTTCTTTTTCCTTAGTCTTAAGAGAATTAGGGGAGGGGATTTTAGGAGTGTTGGTGAATGATTGAAAATGGGTAGTTTTAGGACTTAAGGGGTATTTATAAGGCTTAATATTGGTACCAAACTGACTTAGTTTAGACATTAATTAATTAGGAAAAAGACTTAAAAGCCCTTAAAATAACTACCGACTCTCTCTCTACTGTTGGTCAACCGTAGAAATGATCAAAGACACTTATTTTTGACAAACTTTGAGAGACACTGTCTACGACTCGTGGACACCAACCGTATAACCCAACCTTAGGCTTTAAGATTTCACTAAGTCTTGGAGTCACATACAAAGCCTATCTACGACTCATAAATGGATTGACGGACCATACTTGTGAATCGTAGAAAAGGTACTGGAACTTGACTTTTCAAAAACTCTACCCTAGATCTATAGCTCCCTTCCTATGGTTCGTAGGAATTCCTACGGTCCGTAGGTAGGACTTGTAAACCCAGATTTCTGACATATTTCTGCACTACCCTTCTTTCTCTCGACTCTCCAACTTTTAAGGTGTTACAAGGTTTTTCATATTAGTTTATACAAGGGTAAACTTCAAACGAACATATATTTAAATATATAATTAATTAGGAAGACAGTGAAACAATACAAGATATGTACACAAGGTTTACCACAATCATCAATGAAATTTACTCCCTGGGAGAAATAATTTCTAACAGAACGGCAGTCAGAAAACTCTTAAGTGTTCTCCCAGAATTGTGGGAAAGTAAGGCAGAAGGTATCACTAAAGCATGGGATTTGGACGTCCTAGCCATGGACGAACTCATTGGAAATCTTATGACTTATGAACTCAAGAAAAACCAAGAAAAGGAAATCGGAGTAAAGAGAAAGGAGAAGAACTTGGTTTTGAAGGCTACAACACCAGAAGATTTCGAGGATGAGAATATTGCATTAATGACTAAAAGTTTCTCTAGAATGATAAAAAGGGGACAAGTATTACAAATGAGGTGTCCGAAGAAAATAGATGAAAATACAGGAAAACGGGTATTCCATAAGTGTGGAAGTCCAGATCACTTTATCAAATTTTTCCACTCTGGACTCTAGAGCACAGAAGAAGCACCTCAAAAAAGGCAAACGATATCAAGAATTACAAATACATTCCCACAAACAGATGGATGACCAATCAAGAAGTAGATCTCTCAATGAAGAAATCATTCAATGCAATGGGAAATATGTCAGAAGAATAGTTTGAAGATGAGGAAACCGAAAACAGTCATTACTTGCAATCGAGAAAACTGATAAATTTGACTTTCTCGCACTGGTTGCCATAACTAAACCAGTCGAAGAAATAAACATCTATGAATCACACGAAATAATACAGGCACTAATGGCTCGATCAAATTTTGAAATTTACATATTAAAGAAAATCTTGACTCTTACTCAAAAAGGCAACTAAAATCTTTACTTTATACTCTCATCAATGCATATCAATCCACCTGCTTCGAAAGAGATATAACAATGAAAGATTATGCATCCCTAAGAGAAGAGAATGAGAATCTAGGAAAACAAAATCAGTACCTTCAGAATAAGTTAAAAGAGTTAAGTAATAACTTACAATCCATGATTAAAAGAAATGAAGATCTCCAGGCAAAACTGCATACAACTAAATGGAAGCAGAGCATAGTATGAGATGGACCAGATCCTTCATCATACTCGATAGCATCCAAAAGAGTCAATCTTCTGCTAGACATGGAATAGGTTTTGACAAAACTTCCTCTGAAACTAAGAATCGTAACATAGATTGCTTATGTTCTCATTGTGGATTAACAAGACATAAAAGTTATGCATGCATAAAAAAATTAACAGCATATAAAAATAATCTGAATTTTCTTAAAAAGACTTATAGAGGTGTCACGAAACTAGTTCCTAAATCTAAACCTCTCCAAATATGGGCTAAGAAGAATCTCATTCATCCTTTCTCTAATAAACAGGGACCCAAGTGGATCTAGGTACCCAGAACTAACCTTTGAATAATGTTTGCAGGAATCAGATGAGAGCTAAACCAATGTACCTAGACAGTGCATGCTCCAGACATATGACTAGTGATAAAAATAGCCTCCTCTCACTACGAGACTTCAAAGGTGGAAATATTGACTTTGGAAACGGGAAAAGTGGAGAAATACAAGGAATTGGAAAGGTTGGTCCAAATCATACTCAAGCAATAGAAACGTGTACTATGTGAAGGGACTACAACATAATCTATTGAGTATATCCCAAATGTGTGACAAAGGAAACAATGTGTTTTTCACCACTGATGAATGTAGAGTGGTAAATTCAATCTCTGGTACACTGGTCCTTCTCAGAAGAAGAAACAAGAATGTGTACAAAACTGACATCATGATCCCTTTAGAGAACTCACTCCAAAGTCTTAATGTTGTTACTGACAGTTCCCTCCTCCGACACAAAAGAATGGGACACATCAGTTATTCAACAATCAACAAACTCATAGCGAAAGACTAAGTCAAGGTCCTACCTATAAAGAAATTCAATGGTGACCAAGTCTGTGGAGAATGTACTCAAGGGAAGCAGGTAAAATCCTTATTTAAGCCAAAAACGATGGTATGTATGACAAAACCTCTGGAACTACTTCACATGGATCTATATGGACTAGTGCTCGTACAAAGAAGAGGAGGGAAAATGTATGTCTTTGTAATTGTAGATGACTACACTAGATTTATGTGGGCTCTATCCCGTGCAACAAAAGATGAGACATACAACATGTTTGAAATCTTTTGCAAAACTTGTTTAGAAGAAATTTAATAGTGAAATAGCCAGCATCCATTCTGATCATGGATTACAGTTTGCAAACTCAAAATTCCTAAAATTATGTGCAACAAATGGTGTTGATCAAAACTTCTCCGCACCAAGAACACCACAACAAAATGGTGTAGTTGAACGCAAGAATAGAACACTGGAAGACCTTGCGCAGACCATGTTGATATCAAGCAATCTCCCCAAGTGTTACTGGGCCGAGGCAGTAAATACCTCATGTTACCTCATCAATAGGTGCATGATCATGTCATTGTTAAACAAAACTCTGTATGAACTATTGAAACGAAAAATGCCAAACTTGACACATCTCCGGCCATTTGGGTGTACTTGCTACGTACACAACAATGGAAAATATGCTTTAGGAAAATTCGATGCCAAGGGAAATGAAGGAGTGTTTCTTGGATACTCATCACAAAGCAAGGCCTACAAGCTATCTAAAAAAAGAACAAATTGTATAGAAGAAAGCGTCCATGTCAAATTTGATAAAGAAAAAAGTTCCATCAAAAGGAAGGTGGAAGACGATCAGGATGACTTAGACATGACGAATCAACAACAATTTGAGGAAAGCAAATCAGATGATGATGGCCGAGATGAACGAGATCCTAAATTGGCTCTAACAGAATACATAGAAGATGAAGAAAGTGCTATGAACCCGTTCCATCGTCCTTAAATAACACATATACCCATCAGCCCAATAACTAGAAACACCAGAGTTGTCATCCAATACAAACTATTCTCACTCCTTTAGATTCAAGGATTCATACCAGATCAAAACTAAGGAATATATGTTCCTTCTAAGCATATCTATCCCTGATTGAACCAAAGAACATCAAAGAATCTCTGTTAGATCCAGAGTGGATTATCGCCATGCAGGAGAAACTAATTCAGTTTGAAAGAAGCAAGGTCTAGAACCTGGTTCCCCGACCGCATGATAGATCTGTGATAGGAACCAGAATAAGCTTGATGATCAAGGGCAAGTCACACGCAACAAACCCAAGTTAGTAGTACAGGGTTACAATCAGGAAGAAGGAATAGACTATGATGAAACATTTGCTCCCGTAGCAAGAATGGAAGAAATAAGGATACTGATAGCTTTTGCAGCTCACATGGAGTTCAAACTCTACTAGATGGACATCAAGAGTGCCTTTCTAAAGGAATTTATTCAAGAAGAGGTATATGTTAAGAAAAACCCTGTCTCACCCTTAGTTCGTGTACAAATTAGACAAAACATTTTATGGCCTAATGCAAGCACCAAGAGCATGGTACAATTGACTGTCTAGATTCCTTCTCACACATGGGTACTTAAGAGATAAGATAGATAACACCATGTTCCTTCGTAAATAAGGTAAAGATTTACTCATAGTCCTGATGTATGTAGATGAAATTATATTCGGAGAAATAGATGCAGAACTTAGAGTTGAATTTGCAAAACTAATGGGTAGTGAATTTGAGATGAGCATGATGGAAGAACTCAACTTCTTCTTAGGACTTCAAATTAAGAAATATCCCTTAGGTACCTCATTTCATCAGCAAAAATACATTAAGGATTTACTTAAGAAGTTTGATATGAATGAGGCCAAGACAAATGACACTCCCATTAGTACAACAACCAATCTTGATAAGAATGAACCTGGTTCTCAGGTAAATGACACAAAGTACAATGGTATGATCGGATCTCTCTTGTACTTAACAACCGAAAGGCCCAACATCGTATTCAGCATTGGGTTGTGTGCAACATTTCAATCTTATCCCAAGAAATCACATCTAAAGGCAGTGAAAAGAATTTTATAATATATTAAGGGTACAGTGAACCTGGTGCTATTGTATCTAACAGCAGACTCGTTCAATCTCGTATGGTTCACCGATGCAGACTACGCTAGATACTTAGTGGACATAAAAAACACATCTGGCATGGCTCACTTTCTAGGACCATGTATTGTGTCCTAGGAAACAAGAAAACAAAACTTAGTGGCTCTATCCACTACTGAGGCCGAATACATTACCGATGCATATAGTTGTGCCCAACACTTATGGATAAAGCATCAACTTAAGGATTTTGGAATCAAAGTTGGTTGTATACCGATCAAATGTGACAACAAAAGTGTCATGAACATGGCAAAGAATGCGATTCAACACAAATATGTGAAGCATATAGATGTGTGTTACCACTTTCTCAAGGACAATGTGGAGAAAGGACTCATCATCATGACATTATGTTGTAGTGAGGACCATGTTGTTGATATCTTCACCAAAAGACATGGAAGGAGACCTTTTCAATGAAATCAACTAGCCTAAGGACAAGTGTATGAAGACTGACTTCCTTCGAACTATAAACACTCACGTTAAAAAGGATTTGGGAAGTGCGATCTTGGCTCATGATTCTAACTAACTCATCTTGGTATCTCTTTCAAGTATACACCTACAGTGGGAAAGCTCATTAACCAGGTCTATTGATATTACCCTTAGTTTCCTATATTTATGGTATGAAGGTGCTCACATGTCAAGGACTGTGTTCTTATCTTAACAAGTAAGCACTAATCCTCTTTTGTATTCAACTACGCATCTCGCTCAAATGTATGACTTTGTACTTAAAGAAGCTAAAGTACAAGTCAGGCATAACTCTAAGAGGTGGCTGAATCGATCAAGAAATGTCGTCGTACTGGTAAGTCTCTAGTTCGTCCCCTTTCATCACCTATTATGCTTGACTCTAAACCAGTGGAGGTGTTTGAGTCTGTTCCCTCTGCCTCCTCTTCCCAGTCCCAAAAAATGAGTAAAACTATGGCCAAATACTTGGCAATTGGGAAGGAAAGGCATTTCGGGTCTAACGTTGTTCTATAAGGTAGAAATTTTCATCTCGAAGTTCGAATAATAGGGGTTGTTATTAAGGTTCTCGATCTTTTGACCTTTCAGGGGTAGGCATATATGTTTCTTGACACTAGGTTGATGGTTTATGAGAATGAGGTTGTAGAATTCTATGTGAATTTCAATGTGTTGGAGGGAAATGTTGTTACTTCGTCTATTAACGGGGTGAAACTGGTGTTTGATCTTGTTCGTCTTGAAAAGATTTTCAACATACCCACTACTGGGTTATCAGAGTATGTGTGGTCCAAAGATGTGAATTGCATGCTGGCCTCCAAATATTCTCAGGGGAGGGTCAGTTCTACGCATAGGAAGTTTCTTAGAGGGAAGATGTCACTGTTCAATGAGTTCATGTATGAACTAGTGCATAAAGGAGTTTTGCCTAGAGGGAAGAAGAGACATGAGGCATCCTTTATAAATATGGGGATTGCAAATGCCTTGGAAAGTAAGGACTCTATAGACTGGCCCACTCTCATGATTAAGCATTTGGCACGGATTGCAGACTCTAAACCTGGTCCTCACATAAACCTTCTCACCACCACGTTTAAAGCCTTTAATGTTCCTTTGGGTGAAGGGAGAGCGCTGAATAGGAATTATATGTTTAACAGATCTACACTTGCTGATTGCAGGCTTCTTGTTGAGAATAACTAGATTCATGTTCTTCCTCCACGTGTTACTAGTCCTGTCACTAGTTTTTCGAATGATCTTAATGCTGCCACAGCGCACAATGATGCTTCTCATGCTTAACTTGAAACCTCCCGCACTGCTCTAGCAGAGTCGTAAGGGGAAGTTGCTCGTTTAAAGGATCAGTTACTACAACAACAACTCGGCAACAATTCACGCGTGGATCGTGCTCTTCAGCTCTTTGCACTATCCCAACCTCTTGATAATCTCAAATTACACCTCTCTTAAAGAAGAATAAGCGATTGTTATCAAATAAAGAAGCCAACTTGTAGGTTGGGGTCGATCCCACGGGGAATATGGTTTAGACTTAAACTTAACTCATAATTTTTTCTTTTTAATCAAACTATTTTCAAGAAAAGTAACAGGGGGTTTGTTGTAAAGAAGTAAAAGATTGCTAATTAGAATGATTAAGTAACAACTAAACAAGATTCACAATTTGAGTTATAAATATAAGATGGAAACTAGGGTATATGTGTTCCCCACAAGCTCTTAACGCAGTAATCCTAATAATAGTAATCATATCCTAGTGTTTTAAATGCAAGGCCGATAAGTTATGTATCCCTACATGATTGATAATCTTAGCAGGGACTTCACTCGCGACTTGGTAAATCTACGAACGTGTGCTTTACTAACCCTTACCTTCACAACAAATTAGTCATCGTGTCAATTTAGTTGGGTTTTCACCGTCACTTCGATTGATTAAAGTCATACTATTAGATAGCGACAAAACTTTGGCTAAATCTCTATTGTTTAATCCTTTTCTCATTCGTTACCCACTTGGTAAGGCAATTAGGAACGAGGCGAGTTTTAACGTTGTCCACCGTTAAAAAGATTTCAAAATGAAAGGATTAACGATACATGCATAAACACTATTCAGGGATTACTTAATTATTATTCATACACTGTTAGTTGCTCATGGTTCCCACAACCCTAGTTGTTGATTTAGCTACTCATGCTTGAGAGTTCACAATTAATAATTAGGTTAAAAGAATTCATGAACTTACAATGAGAATAGATAAAAACCAAAATCTTGAATTGAAATTCAAAGTGAAATTTGCATACACCAAATTTTGGAATTTAAATTGCTAAGTGTTTGCAAAATAATTCCCAAAAGACCAATAACTAAAAGTATAGAATAATGTCAAACTCCCAAAACGGAAATTACAACTAATATTTATAGAAAAAAAAACCTAAACCAACTAGGAAAGGAGAATAAAGAAAATCAGTAAAGATGCGGTTTCTGTCGACACCTCGACCTACGGTCCGTCGTCTCTTTCATGGATCAACACTTGGACAATATTTCAGGGCCTTCATACGATGGTTGGACCTACGGTCCGTCGCCTGCCTCTGTGCTTCAGGAACTGGAACCTCAAATTCTCTGATCTCATCGACGGATGTGCAGGACAGGTCGTCACTCAACCTACGGTCCGTCATTGCTTCTGTGGTTCCTCTCTTGGTGAGATTTCCCTGAACTTTCACCTAAGTTGGACCACCTACAAGCCGTCACTAGACATATGGTCCGTGGTTGGCTCCGCCACTGGCCACTTCTGCAATTTTCAGCTCTTATCTCAATCAACCGCATCTGAACTTATTTCCTGCAAGAATTACATAATACCATTATTTCCAACAACAAAAAAGCCCAAGACACACACAAACTCTAAGTGAAATGCATCAAAATTACCGTAAACTCACGGTATATCAACACCCTCAACTTAAACTTGTTGTTTGTCCTCAAGCGACACACTAACAGTCTAAACGACACTTATGTAGAAGAAAACATACAAACTCAAGCAATCATATGGATGTCGCAATCAACTACATCACCTAGTGCCAATATTTTCATTTAGACTCAATAAGCTAACTCATACGGATCAACACATGACATAGACATCACCATATACACTTTCAACAATCACCAAGGTACCAACTCTCCAACAATGTAACTAGTACCCTCACTTAAAAGAAATCTTTTTTCACACAATGAGTATAATTTTAAGTTCAAGGATTCATTCAATACTCACGCTCTGAAGTGAATTCAAATACAATTAGTACTCAATACCATAGGCTTGTTCTTATTTTCACTGCATAGAATCTCCAAACAAATCACTATGATCACTAGAGGACTTTCTTAGCTTGTAACGTAGGCTCAAGGTCAAGTAGAGTAGATTTGGGTACTTTTAGTGACTTTTCTGCCCTCCTTGACATTACATTTGCTTTTTACCTATCTTCTCAACCAATTCTTGACATGTTTTTATTTTCTACTCTTTTCCTTCATTCTCTTTAGCACATATGTGACTTTGACTTTATCGCTCTTCTTTTTCACTTTTACTTTTTCTTTTTTTTCTTTTACTCCTTTTTTTGTTTCTCATCATCATTAGCATTCTTTTTGTTTCGTTTGACTTCAGTCACATTCTTTTAAAATCTTTTTCTTTCCTCTACACACAACTCTTTTCATACCCTTTTCTTTTGGTTTCCTTTTTCATAGCCACCCCCAACTTATGTATTTTGCATGAGTTGAGGTGCACAGTATCCGTTGTCGGACCAGGGAAAAGATTAAGGTAACTTTTTGAATTCACCACCCTCAACTTAGGCTTTTGGCCTAAGTTAAGGTGCACATGTTCAAGGAGGGACCAGGTTTAAAACAGTCTTTTAGGGAAGGTGAGTTAGGTGTATTGAAAGAAGTGGTTTACATTAGGCTGAAACATTTGGATCAAAGGGGGCATTTATTTCATTTGGTTGAATCATTTTAGTCTTTAGTGGACTCATTTGAACAAGGGCCTATGATCATCTCCCAATTTCTAGTCTAGATTGTCTTAACAGGACAAAACGGGGCAAATTCTAGATTACACACACTGCATGAACAAAGATAATCATCTCACACACACTTGGCACATTATTTCATTACCGGATTATTGAAATACCCAGTTCAAGTTTTAGCTTAAGTCATGCTATCGTACCAGTTCCTTATCATGTCATATAAAGATCCAACACATTCAACTCATTGAACCTACAGATCTAGCACATTTCAAAAAAATTGACAAGTATCAATTTCATGCTTCTTATTCCATCACACTTTCAATTTTCTACTTACTTCTACATATACAATCCTAAACATTTTGGTTCAACATAAAAGTAGATCAATCCATTGGGGGAAAAGAACACATGCAAGAAAACCCCAAGGAAGGATTATGAGTTGGGTTACTCATACTTCACCCTATCACTCACAACCCATTTACCCCACCCCCAACAAAATATGGTGCAATTTCCGTCAAAGAACATATAATAAAAACATAATGCATAGGGTGAAGCAAACCTTTGGTGCATATGCACCGAAGACCCATTAAGAAGCGGGTGGGTCCGGTTTTCTCGAACCTGTTGGGTCAATACTAGGGACGCCATTAGTAGCACCCCCACCAACAGTAGGAACACCCTTAGTAGTGCTCTCACCAATAGTAGGAACATCCTCAGTAGTGCTCACCGAACCTGACGGACCAACACCAATCTCATGAGCATGTTGCTGCCTCATATCCTCATCAATAATTGACTACCTCTGGCTGCCTCAAACTACTGGGGCTCCCTCTTCCTTGATCGTCGAGCCTCCTCATTGTCGAAAGTGCGATCGGAGGAGCGGTGGTGCTTCCTAACCGCATGGGAAGGGTTAGGTAATGGCATAGTGTCACCAAAAAGGTGAGTCATCACCACCTCAATAGCATGTGCAACATCTGGTACAGTCTCAGTAGGGGCTAGAAGAGCATCAACATCAGTACGGAGACTAGCTAAGCCCATCTGGAAGGTGATGATATCAGTGGTTGGGGTAGGCCTATCCAAAACTCTTAACTAGAATGCATCTAAGCGTTTGTTGACCGCATGTATCTTCACATCCATCATGTGCACCATCCTAGCCTCAGACTCCTCAATAGATCGATTCATCCATGGCCTCATATGCTACAGCAAGGTAGTCATCTGGGTCTTCAACTTCTGGACTAGAGCCAGAGGAACTAGAGTGCACCTTGAAGGGGGAGTGGCTCGGGATGAGCTAGCAGCCTAACTGGTGGCAGTGGAAGGGGGAGCCTGGGCATCTGTGGTAGTAGGAGGGGCGGAAGTATCAACAACCTCGATCCTCTTTACATCATCGGCAAGGTCAACACCCAAAAGAGGTAGGTCAACTTGTGGATCCCTCCGCGGTGCAGCCAGATTGGTATCATCTCTATAATTAGGCCAATGTCTACCGTCTTGGTAGCCTTTATCAGACTATAACAATGCCAAATCGGCACCCCAGCTGCCCTACATAGATCAAATAAAAAAAACAAAAAGGGAAATGTAGTGGTGGTCTTGAAGGACCTCTCATCAATCTCAGCAATCAAAATTCGGGTGAAGTCAATCTCAAGTCCTGCCACAAATGTTTCAAACATCACGACCCTATCCCAAGTAACCACGTTATCCGCCTGAGTAGGGGACAGTCTGGTACGCATAACGGTCTAAAAGAACTTTGCAGTGAAGCTTAGAGTTGCCTTTTAGTATTGCGCACCCACTCGGTACACTTCCCCTCATCTGCAATGTGACGGGACATCTACCAAAGCAATGTCTCTTTCTGCTCAGCATCCCTCTCAAATACCCCACTCTGCACCACGCCCATCTAGTAGTCATACTCTGTCGTATTAATTGCCAAAGTGTGGGCTGAACCTTAGATAAATCGACGGATAGTGCTCTTGAAAATATCAATTGAGAAGTTCTGCACTATAGTCGCCTGAAGTGGAGGCTAAGCTACTCACTTAGCCCGTTTAGAGATGGAATTTCAAACATTCAAAGCGTAGAAGGCATAGAACTCCCGAGTCATCTCCTTGCTGAACTTTCCTGGAGTCTATGCCATCCACTCGCACCTGTGCCTCCTAAACAACACCTCAATAGTAGGTACCGTATGAAGACTCCCAGTAAGGACCCAACGCTCCTTAGTAATAATGCAGGCCATCTTGCTATGTTCATTCAGAACCTTTCTGATATCATATATTTGGTACTGGCCCTCGACGCACCGCCTGTTCGACTCTCTTTTATTAGGAACTGGCTGAACTCTAGTTGGTACAAGGAATCAGATGAAGAAGCAGAAGCACCACTGGAAAGGGTGCCATAATGCGACTAAGAGCTGGATTGCGACTCTTCTTAAGATAAAGCCACATCTTCAGACTGGGGGCAGTGACCTCGACCTCGTCACTAGATGTAATAATCTGCTTGGACTTGTTCCTCGTGGTCTAGGGGGCAGTAGGGGAGCCTTTGTTAGTTTCTGCGATGTACTCATGATCGTTGTCTTCATCTAACAGACATCTGGAATGGGCGACTGATTTGGAATTACCCTTTCTTGAGTAAACGGGAGCTTGTTTTGGGGCCATGGTACCTATGAAAGACTCGTTAGTACTAAAAGATCACCAAAAGACCCATGAAATAATTTTAGAACAAGAATCGAACTTTAACAAAATTAAAAAAAATTCAAGTAGTAGCTGGAGTTGTGACCCACGGTGGGTTACTACGGTCCGTCTATGTAACGACAGCCCGTGGGTCCCCTTCGTTGGTCAGAAGGTCCATTTTTTGGTTCTCTGAAGTTGGAACAACGGTTGTACAGAATGGTCCATCGATGGAACAATGGAACATAGTCCACACCGTGGTTCACAACTTAGAAAATATTTTTGGGAAGGTCAGTGACGGACCACGACCTACTATCCGTCGGTTGTGGCCGTGTACCAAAATTTTTCCAGGAATTGACTTCAAACTTTCATCCAACACAATAACTTCAACAATCATTCAACCAATCTAAGTCTAAACATGCATTTCAACATATTACTCAATAGTTCATCATCCGTAGGGTTTCGATTTATGTAAAATTCAAGGTTGAATTCAAGGAAACAACGAAACCCTAAGTCAAAACTCTCAATTAGACCTATCAGACAATTTATTTCATTAATTTTAGCAACACACTCCACACACCATCGTCCCAAGGGTAGTTTTAGGAATAGACTATACCAAATTATCATGAAAATTACTACCCAAGGTCAAGTACAACTTCGTTGATATCTAATTAAACAATGACGACAAATCAAAGTTTTGGTGATATCGATTACCTTACAAGTAACACGAAGTTGAGGAGTGTGTTTGTATTGACTTCTTTTTAAGACCCAAGAAATAGGGACACCGAACCCGGACTTGAATGGATGTTTGTGAATGAGAGAAACTGAGGGGTGAAAATGGAGAATTTGGGGGATTGATCTAGAAATTGAAGATAGGAATGTTTAGGAGTGACGGGGGAGGGGGGTTTAGTGGGAGATTATGGGGTAATTGGAAGGTTTTAAAATGGTTGGTCCAAAGGTGGGAAATGGGGGATGTTTTGAAATTGAGGGGTTTTTATTTTATTGGGGTCTGGGTCTGGTCGATTGTTAACCTAACTTGGACCCATGAGGCCCTGTCAATTGTCTGTGGGTCAACCTACAACCTATCGATGGGTCTGTAGTTCACCTCCAACACTTAGAAAAAAATTGAGAACTTACCTGGAGTCTATGGATTCCATCTACGGTCTGTGGATAAATCAACGGACCGTCGTTGGGACCTGTAGACCACTGCACCAGCTAAACTTATGCAGAATATTCCTTGTCATCCCCGCACATGTAGAAAACTTTATGACTTCCTTTTTACATTTTTTGGATACGTTTTAGACACGGACCCTATTCTATCTATATCTAGCCAATACTAAACATAAAAATTAAGAAACATCCATCTAAAAACTAAAATTTTAAGAAAACTCCTACATCAAAAAGAAACTCCTATAGTTGGCTAGATTGTACATCTTGGGTTGCCTCCCAAGTAGCGATTGATTTAACGTCGCGGCATGACGCAGACCCCTTGGTTACTCAGATTTCACCAAGACGCCATTCCTCTGTCACCTCACTAATACTCTCAGTTTTCCCCAAATAGACTTCTATCATCTGGCCATTTACCTTGAACCACATTCCGTCCTTGTTCTCGAGTTCAACCGCTCCATGTTGAAACACTTGGTTTATTATGAATGGCCCGGTCCACTTGGACTTGAGTTTTCCTTGAAACAAGCACAACCTTGAGTTAAATAACAATACCAGATCACCGGGGGCAAATTTTCCCCTTTCAATCTTTTGATCATGGTACTTCTTCATCTTCTCCTTGTACAAGGATGAACTCTAATATGCTTTTAGGCGAAATTCGTCAAGTCATTCATCTCATTTAGTCTTTGACTTGAAGGGGCGCCCCAATCCAAATTAAACTTCTTAAGTGCCCATATTGCTTTATGCTCTAGCTCTACAGGCAAATGACACGACTTCCCATATACAAGTTGGTAGGGGAACATATACCTATGAGTGACTTGAAAGCGGTGCGATAGGCCCATAAAGCATCATCAAGCCTTCTTGACGTATCTGTTATGTTAGCATTTACAGTCTTTGCAAGGATTTGTTTTATCTCTATTGGACACCTCTACTTGCCCACTAGACAGCGGATGATACGAGGTGGCTACATTGTGACGAACATCATATTTCTCTAGCAACGCGTTGAACAACTTGTTACAAAAGTGAGAACCTGCATCGCTGATAATTGCCCTAGGTGTACCAAATCTGGAGAATATACTATTTTTCAGGAATAGGGTGACACTCTTTCCCTTCATTGTTTGAAACCGCAATTGCTTCCACCCATTTCGATACATAGTCAACCGCAACAAGAATATACTTCATCCAATGCGAACTCACAAACGGAACCATGAAGTCAAGACCTCAGACATCGAATAACTCAATCACCAATATTGGGTTCATAGGTAGTTCTTGTTTCTTTGAAATTCCTCCTTCTCGTTGGTAATGATCACAAGACTTAGAAAAATTATGAGCATCTTGGTTGATGGTATTCCTGTAATACCCACACTGCAAGATCTTATGAGCAGTCTGAATACCACTATGGTGCCCACCAACAAGCGATAAATGACACGCCTCGAGTAGACTTATCATCTGAACCTCAAGCACACAGCGACGAATAATCCCATCAGCACAAACATGAAACAAGTAAGGCTCATTCCAAAATAATTTCTTCACATCAGACATGAATATTTTTCTTTGGTGGAATGACAAATCCGACGAAACAAAATAACTTGCCAAGTAGTTAGCAAAATCTGCGAACCAGGGGATAAGATCATAAGAAGCAGCCAATATTTGTTCATCAGGGAACACGTCATTAATATCAACTCCATCCTGTATCTTGATCATAGATTCCTCCTTTAGTCTGGACAAATGATCGGCAACCTGATTTTCAGTTAACTTTTTATCCTTAACCTCAAAATCAAACTCTTGCAGCAACAATACCCATCTAATCAACCTTGGTTTTGCATCATTTTTAACCATGAGATGCCTCTATGGAGAATGGTCAGTATGCACTATGACCTTAGTACAAAGCAAGTAGGATCTAAATTTCTCAAATGCGAAAACCACCGCAAGGAGATCTTGTTCATTTACCGTATAGTTTTTGTTGAGCCACATTCAGAGCTTTGCTGGCATAGTAAATCGGATGAAGAATCTTCTCTCGCCTCTATCCTAATACTACCCCAAGTGCCACCCCACTCACATCACACATAACTTCAAACAGTTGTCCCCAATCTGGTGAAATAATTATAGGTGTCAAAGTTAACTTCTGTTTCAACTCTCTAAATTCTCTCAAACAAGCATCATCAAACTCAAACTTACACTCATTCTTAAGAAACTTGCACTATGGGTGTGCAATTTTTGAGAAATCTTTTAAGAACCTTCTATTGAAACCTACATGCCTAAGAAAACTTCTAACACCTTTTACCGAAATGGGTGGTGGAAGCTTTTCTATTACCTCAACTTTGGCTCTATCAACCTCATTACCTTACTGCGAAATCCGATGACCAAGAACTATACCCTCTTTTACCATGAAGTGGCACTTTTCCCAGTTGAGCACAAGATTGCACTCTTCACACCGTTTTAGTACCTCAGCCAAATGTGCCAAAAAATCATCAAATGACTCACCTACCATAGAGAAATCATCCATAAATATCTCTTTCGTTTCCTCCACAATATCTAAAAATATCAACATCATACAACGTTGGATGGTCGCTGGAGCATTACATAACCCGAATGGCATCCTTTTGAAGGCAAAAGTCTCATATGGACAAGTGAAGGTGGTCTTCTCTTGTTATTCCAGGGCTATGGGGATTTGATTGTAGCATGAATATCCATCTAGTAAACAACACCAACCCTTACCAGCGAGACGATACAACATCTGGTCAATAAAAGGCATCAGAAAGTGATCTTTCTCCATCCATGCATTTAGCTTGTAGTAGTCCATACACACTCTCCACCCAGTCACTGGCCTCATCGGAACAAGTTCATTTTTAGCATTAGGAACAACATTGATCCCTCATTTCTTTGGCACACACTGGACATGGCAGACCCAACTACTATCAGCAATGGGATATTTGACTCCAGCATCCAACCATGTAATAATCTCCTTTTACACTACCTCTTGCATGGGGGGTTAAGTTTCCTTTGATGGTCAATACTTAGCTTGTTGTGCGGCATGATTTGAATTTTGTGAGAACAAATGCCCGGAGGAATCCCAATAGTGTCCGCAATAGTCCATCCAATAGCCCTCTTAAATCGCTTCAGTATCGATACCAAGGCCACTATTTGACCTTCACTCAAGTCAGAAGCAACGATCACAGGCAAAGTGCTATTTTGTCCCAAGAATACATACCGCAAGTGGGATGGAAGAACATTAAGCTCCGGTTTTGGAGGCTCATCAATAGATGGTTTTGCAAGTGGGGTGTCACGATTCTTCATATCTAATTCCAACCATCTTGGCTTGAAACAAAACTCGAACCTATCAAGTGCAGCAACTAGCTCATTATACTCATCAATGCCATCACTGTCAAAATTGATCTTCACCGTTGCTAGGACATCAACACCTAAGTTTTCCTCAATGGACACCTCAGATTCTTACCCCATAATGTGATTCACCACGGATACTGATTTAGGATCACTTTCATGCTTCATAGACCTACATATGTTAAAAATTACTTCCTCATTGTTTAATCAGAACTTTATCTGCCCTCTCTCCATATCAACCAACGCACGTCAAGTAGCAACAAATTATCTCTTTAAGATGACGGGAACCTCAAAATCAACCTCAAAATCTAACATCACCAAGTCCACCGAAAAGATGAATGACTCTAATTTTAAAAAGACATCTTGCAACACTCCAATGGGCCTCTTCTTAGTTCTATCTGCCATAAGTAAATGCATTACAGTCAGTTTTGGAGATCCTAATTAAACCCAACTTCTTATAAATAGACAATGGCATCAAATTAATGCTTGCACCCAAATCACACAAGGCCTTCGCAAAGTGCAACATACACATGTACAAGGAATAGTGAAAGCTCGAGGATCCTCTTTCTTTTGCACAAGTGACCTAGTAGTAATAGCACTACAATGCGGCAACCTCCCATCATTCTCAGAACTAACAGCCCTCTTTTTGGTCACCAAGTCTTTCATGAATTGTGCATACCCAGGCATTTGCTCCGAAGGTTCTATCAATGGTACATTGATGGAAAGTTGTTTTAACATTGCTATAAACCTACGGTAGTTTCCTTCTTCAGTCTTTTTCACCAACCTTTGTGGGAAGGGAGCTGGAGCTCTAGGCACGGGAATAACCTTTGGGTCACCTCAACTTTCTTTTTTGTAGCAACTTTAGGATCTTTAGTAACCTCAATCTCATCCTCATCCTTTTCTATAAATGACAGTTATAGTGAACAATACTCAAGATCTCATCGTTGATTAAAACAAATCAAGGAGAGTACGTAACAAGTAATTAACAATCATACCTTGTATCTTTAACGTGTAGATGATGACAATTGCTAGCACCGTGAACCAAGTCAGGAAGAGTCTTTGCTCATTCACTCCCAGAGAAGTCACTACTACAACCCAAAGAGAGAAAAAATCACGGAATAGTCAAAGCATGATGTTTCATGCATAACATCAAACACCTTGGGTGCACAATCTACTTGTAAATTTCATTATCTTTGATAGCTGAAAATTTTCCATAAAATGATTTAGTTCTTCAGTAATTAGTTTAAAACAAAGACAAAATTCATCAAAGAGATGTAATGCATATGCAAATAAAGTACAATTACTAATCCGTATGTAAAAATTCATGTAAGAATTATATTCCAAAAGACCGAAACTAACAGATACACCGGAATGTGATTATCAATTACCTTATTACAATCTGATAAGGCTAGGATGAACACAACAATAAGTTGTTGTACAAAAAGTTATCTTGGTTGTACTATTTGTGATTTTTATTTAGAATCTTCTGTGAAAACATGAATGCATTAAACGGTATTACTCTTCAATTCCAATTCTCCTTCTTCTTCAGTGTATGATTCTCTATGGTATACTCTTCTCTCCCAGTGACATTCTTATATCTTCTTCTTTATTCCTAATTCTCTCTACAAGATGTTGTTGCATGTTGTTTGCCTCAAACTTCAAGAAAAAATTAGTCAATATTCATCACAGTTAGCATGAATCTTAGTGGTGCAATCCACATGCGCATGCCAATTTGGGGCAATACGTTAAAAAGGTATTCAAAATGAAGAGATTAAAAATACATGCAAAAACACTATTCTAGAATTACTTAAATGTTAGTTTTACGTTGTTAATTGCTTATGGTTTCCACAACCCTAGTTGTAGATTTAGCTATTTATTCTTGAGGATTCACAATTCATATTAAGGTTAATAGTATAAATCATGAACTTACAATTAGAATAGATGAAATCTGAAATCTTGAATTTAAGAACAAACGTAAATTTCATAAAATCAATCTTCAAGAATCAATTGTCGAAAGTGTTTGCAAAATAATTTTCAAAGCCAAAACAAAGTATCATTAAAGGTCTAACAACCCAAAACAAAATTTACTACTAATATTTATAGAAAATAAATCCTAAACCAAGTAGGAAAAGGAAATCTTCAGGAGATCTGATTCAGGGGTAAATCACCAACGGGTGGCTACCTACAACTCGTCATAGGAACAATGGCTCGTAGATGCCACCGTTTCTCAGTAGTTAGCCAAAAATCCAATGGGTGTCATCGACGAGCATGACATACAGCTTGTAGGTTTAAGCATGACCTATCTTGTTCAATCGTCGTTCATAGACTGAAACTCCTCTTCTCTGAAGTTACCTATGACTCACCATCGACGACTCGTCATAGGACTTACAGCTCGTCAGTCACCTCCGTCATTCCATACCCGGTCCATTTTCCTCAGCACATCACCCACGCCTTCCACCTACGACTCGTCGATAGAATGACAACTCGTAGGCAGACTCCTCTGTCACAAAGTTCATGTTGTTGCAAGCACTGTCAACACCAACTGATCTAAAACCTATTTCTTACAAAATTAACCAAAAGCACCATCACATCAAATAACAAAATACCTAAGACTTATGAAAAACTATAAGTTCAATCATCAAAAATACCGTAAATTCACAGTACATGAATACCCTCAACTTCAAATCATCGATTGTTCTCAAGCGATGCAATAGGCTGAAAAACAGCACTTATGCAGAAGCAACTCACAAACTCAAGCAATCACATGACATTTTGTACACAATCACGCTATTTCTCTATTCTTAGCACAATGCAAATCTTTTGTTCAGACTCAACGAGCTAACTCATGCGGATAAGTATATGACATAGACATACCAATAGGCTTAGGGTCAGGTGTGGTCTATTTGGATATTTAGTGACTTTTCTTCCTTCCTTGAAATTATATAGGCTATTTTACCTCTTTTACAACCAATTCTGACATTGTCTTGCTTTCTGCTCTTCTCCTTATGATTTATTTTAGCACGAGTGTGACTTTGACTTGGCATTCTTGCTTATTTCATATGTTCTTCTTTTTAGTCAAGTTTTTTTCATTCTTTTGTTCAGTGAGAAAATGGCCAAAAGCCCCCCAAGCTATTACCGAATTCTCAACTACACACTTATTCTTCACGGGAGTCCTATCACCGCCCTGAACCTTTTAAAAGTGAAATATCTACCCCCCTACAAACTCACGCCCAGATTCGTATTAGGTAGTTATCAACACGCGCTGCCACGTAATATTACCCCTTTTTTATATATAAAAAATTAATTATTCTTTTATATTTTACTTTTTTTAATATATATTTTCATCTTCTCCTTTTCTCTTTCTTTTCCATTCTTCCATTTCTTTTTCTTTGAAGCTTCTGCAGATTTGACGACCGGGATGCCATGACTACCACATCTTCGATCTTGTTCTCTAAGGCTAGAGACAGACGAAAAACTTTGTCACTGATTAATGTTTACAACAATTTCAATAAATGGGTCTTCTTCACTAAAGGGTCTATCACCCAATGATAAATTCTTCTACATTAATTGAATCTATTTCTTAGTGAACTCCTCCATTAATGACTAGTCTAAAGTTCGATTCTTCTAACTTTCAATTTTGATTTTGATTTTGATTTTGATTTTGACCTACCAACATATTTTCAAAGTGATGAAAAGTGGAGATATGATGAAAAGTATGTGATTTGAAGTTATGAATTGGCTTAGTGATAAAAAGTTGATGAACAACGAATTTATGAATGATTTTGAACTTCTCGGATCGATTAGGCAACATTTACTTGAAGATTGGGATTCCCTTGTGACAACAGTGCTAAAGCCGTCCGTTAAAATTGAGCCGGAAATGTAGTTCGCTGGAGATATAAAATTTCACCGAATTTACAGCGACGACGGAGGTGAAATTGGAAGTGAAAGTGAATATGGCGGTAGTTACCCTGGTGGTCGAGGTGAGCCCGCTTGTGTCTATGGATCTTATGAACATTGAAGGGAAAAGATAAACAAGGTAAAAGAAATAAATGGAAACATATTTTTATTTTTATAAATAAATTATTAATATGAAATAAATTAAATATTTATAAAGTTAATATTTTAATCATCTTTTTATCTCTCACTCTCCCAAAGAGAGTGAACTACACCTCTTTGCCACATCAGCATTTAGGGAGCAAATAATTACACTTTAAAATAGTCCAAGGGGGTAATAGGACTCCCGTAAAGTATGAGTGTGTAGTTGGAAATCCGGCTATAGGTTGGGGGGTCTTTTGGCCATTTTCTCTTTGTTCAGTCACACCATTTTCTACATTTTTACATTTGTTTCTTTTATACAGATGACTCTTTTCGTACTTTTTCTTTGTTGTTTTTTCTTGATAATAGGCACCCTTAACTGAGATATTTGCATGAGTTGAGGGGTATGATATCCTTGGGAGGAACAGGGCCAAAATCAAGGCAATCTTCTGAAGTAGTCACCCTCAACTGAGGTTTTTAGCCTGAGTTGAGGTGCACAATGTCCAAGGAGAGACCAAGGCCAACACAAAGTTTCACAATTTTTCTAGGGAAGGTGAGTTGGGTGTATTGAAAGAAATGGTATTCAGTAGGCTCAAATATTTGGTATTCGGTCCGTGCTTCCGACTCCTCAACAGACTACCTCATCAAGGGTTGAATATGCTGCATTAGAGTGACCATATATTTCTCTAATTTTTTTACTTCTGCAAGTTGCAACATGACAAACCCTCAAGTGGTAGGACATTGTGGTGTGCTCGCAGCCTGTCCAGATATGGTGGAAGGGAGAGCGTGCACATCGGTCACCAAAATAATGGCAAGAATAGGGTCCTCATCTTCCTGATCAACATCAATATGACCACCCAAAGGCGGTAAGTCAACCTTTATACCCTTTTGAGGTGTCGCTGGGTTCGCATCATCTTTTATTAACCCCAAATCGACCGCCTTGGTCACCTCAATCAGCCTATCACATCCCCACACCGGAACAGTAACCTCTCCACCAAGGTGGAAGATGAGACGGGGAAATGGTAATATGGTCATCCTTCAAAAGCCCTCTCATGTATCTCTGCTATCAAGGTTCGAGAGAAGTCGATCTCATTCCCCACCATCAACGAAGCAAGCATAACCGCACGGTCCCAAGTCACAACATTGTCTACTTGTTTGGGAGACAATCTGGCTCGTTTGATGGACCACTAGAACTTGGCCGCAAAACTAAAAGTCGCCCTTCCTATTAGGTTGTGTCATATCACAAACCCATTTAGTGTTCTCCCCCTCATCAACAATATAGTGAGCCATCCAGCGTAGCAAGTTCTCTCACTGCTCAGTTTCACACATAACAACCCTATTTTGTACTACCCATATGTTATAGTCATACTGAGCGGTATTAATAGGCTGAGCAAGCGTCGGGCCTTAAATAGAATGGCAGATAGTGGTATCTGATAAATCCATGGGGATACCCTGCACCAATGTATTCAGCGACGGGGGATAAGGAAATGGCTTAGCCCGTAGTGGCATAGTACTCTCTACAATAGGTGCATAGGAAGCGTAAAACTCCATCACTATCTCTGAGTTGTACCGACCCGGAGTCTCTGCCATTTACTCACATCTGTGCCAGTTAAATAACTCATGAATCTCTGGCACTGTGTGAAGGCTCCCTATAAGTACCCGTCCCTCCTCTATAATGGTCCGAGCCATCTTTTGCTACTCATTAACATATAGCCCATCTTTGTATATCTATTACATCCCGCGGACAGACCATATTTTTGGCTCCATGGATAAGAGTATTGTTGAACCCTTATACTAGGAGGGTCATGGGCCTCACTAGTACTAGTAGCATCAGAAGCCGAGGTGGCAACTGAATAAGAGCTAGAATCAAACCGCGACTCTTTATTTTCAGCATTCAAAGGTTGGGCCCCATCCTCAAACTGGGGGGCATCATCATGACTGGGGAATTCTCCTCATTCGATACCACAACCTGCGCAAGCTGTCTAGACTGTAGTCGCGTGGTCCTAGGTGCCATGGGAAAGTCTATAGGGTCGCCCGGGTCAAATTCAGACCCCCTATACTCATCAATGAGTTGTCGTATCGAAGGTGCAAAAGACATAGATTTATACTTTCGTTGATAATTTTGAGCTTTCTTTGGCGCCATATTACCTATGGAAGACTTTTTAGTACTAAACTATACAAAACAAAGTAAGAAAAAGAAGCGAAACAAATTACGGAACTTTAAAAGTTTTCTAAAATAGTGTCTTTTTTAGACCAATGGTTAGTACTTACGGGTCGTCGAAGCTTCAACGTACTGTAGGTCAGGAGGTCTCATTTTTAGGTTACAAAAGTTGGAACAACAGTTCACCAGAACGGTTGGTTGATCGAACGACGTACTGTAAGCCAAACCGCCGTTCACAACTTAGGCTACTGGGTTGTTCTTCTAACTAGCGGAATCGGACCTACTGTCTGTAGGTTACCCTAGGGCCCATAGTTCATGATCGTCGATCAGCATTGGTATAAATCAAATTTTTCACGTTTACCAAATATCTGTATTTCATTATTCACACTACCAACACACTTCTTAAAACATGCATTTCAACATATAAACATGTTATTCTATCATTCCTAGGATTTCAATAATGAAATTAAACATATGAGCACCAATTAGACTTGAAACACTAGGTCAAGAACACAACTAAAAGGTAATTAATCCTATTTTTCCATCAACACTCACACTACTATCATTCCAAGAGTAATTTTTAACTATAAGAATTACTTTTAACATACAATTCATACCCAAGTTTAAGTAACAATTGTTGATTTTAATCCTCAAATTTAATAGTACAAGTTCAAAATCAGTACCTTTTAGAGAAGTACGAAGTTGTGTGAGTGTGTTCTTTAAGCCCTTTGACACCTAATTTCTTGACTCCTAACCCGAAACCTTTGATTTTAGAAGATAACGATTTGGGGGAAAATTGACATAAATAGGAAGAGAATATAGGAAACAAGGAAGAGAAGGAAATATATATGTGATTTTGGGGGAGTTAAAGGTTTAGAATGGGCAGGATCAGTGGGTATGTGGAGGTTTATAATGGTTGGGGAAAAAGATGGAAATGGGGGATGTTTTAAAAATTGAAGGGTTTCATTTGTTAAGATCGCAGGTCGGGTCAACTACTTAAGTGACTTGGATCAATGAATCCATGTCGACGGTCCGTAGTTAAAACTACGATCCATGAATGGGGGTCGTGGTTTCCCTCTATACATAGTGAATTTCGCAATACATACCTAGGATCTACAAATGTCGTTTACGATATTCGATGGAACGACGGACCATCTATGGGAACCGTAGACCCTCTGCACCAGGAATTTATAGATTCTTCTTTGCTTTCATGCGCATGTAGAAAAGGTCCGTCGAGGGCTTCACAGTCCGTGAAGCCCTCCGTGGTCTTAACTTGGTGACTTCTCTTTTCAACTTTCCAAAGCCCCTTCACTATATCATTACCACGACATGCACCACGGGCCGTTGTGAGGACCACGGCTCCTGAAGTCATCCGTGGTCTTTACTTGGTTCAGTTCCTTTTTCAAATTTTTCTTGCCCATCAGCTTCACGACCCGCACCACGGTTCATGACAAGGACCACGACCCGTCTAGGTGCTCGTGGTCTTCACTTGGTCACCATTATTTCCTGCTTCTTTTTCAGTTTTCCATGCAAGCAAGAATCTGTCTACACATTCAACAAACACATCAAAGCATACAAAAATACATTCAATTCTAGTATTAATCCTTAGTTTTCGAGCATCAAATGTGCCAAGATTTCACGGCACATCAACACCTTCAACTTAGAACCATTACTTGTCCTCAAGTGATGAGAAAACAGTGCATTCAATCCTCAAAATATTTAAATACTTTTAAAACCACGCAGCAGCCATCTCCAACACAATTTGTATCCAAAACCATGAATCTAACATGCAAGGATCAATCTATGACATCTCATTACTTACGGTCAATCACGCTTATGCTTGTGAATTATTAGCTAACACAATCTACTCTCAAATGTGACCATTGTGTCCTCACACCAAAGAAGTCCCTCACTCATGATAGTTGGGACTAAGTACTACGCTCACACTCTCAAAGAACATCTAATACTAACAACAAACTACCATATGCTTGCCCTTGCTTTCTACGCTCTATCTTTCAAACACCCGGAATAGGATCACTGTAGGACTTTATTGGCTTGTAACATAGTCTCAGGCTAGGGAATGGATATTTGGGTTTGTGAGTGACTAGTCCCTTGGTTTTCCAAAGTTTCGTTTGCACACAACTCTTTTCTCAGCGATTCAATCTTTTACTTCATTTCAGCACATCCTAGCTGCCATTATTTTCTCTTTTTTTTTTTTTCTTCTTTTACTTTTCTTTTCTTCACACTTCTTTTATATGCACTCAACTCACTGGTTGAACCTTCTTTTCCGCTTCTTCTTTCTGCTCGTATTGTAATCACCCTCAACCTAGGCTTTTGGCCTGAGTCGTGACATCGTATCTTCAGAAACCAAAGGATATGATATTTACTAGGTAAGAACAAAAACTAACTTTTAGGCTCAAATTGGGTTCAAGTGATAAGCTTTTATTTGGTTGTTTTATTTTTGGATTTTTAATGTCTTAACAAAAATGTCCTACTGATCCTTTCCTATCCGGTTATTCTCTGATTTAAGCAAGACTACTCGGGAAAGTTCTAGTTTCTACTCCTAGTGTTAGACTTCAAACAACACTCACACACACCTGGCACAGGACTACATTATCCAGCTTCTTGGTTCACCAATTTATTTATCAGACTAGCAATATTCAACATGTAAGTATTTAAGATGTCATCTAAAGATCCTAACAGTCAAATTTCAGATTCAGGTCGTTATTTTTAACAGACTAGCTGCTGCACAACTCAACACACAAACACAAACACCAAAATAATTTTCACAGTAAACATAGAGTCAACCTCCATCCATTCTAACAGCTTAGAATGGCTGGTTTCTCACCAACCCCTCCCCAAAAAAAGGACTTTTCCCTCAAAGTCAATAGAGAAAACAAAATAGGGCTGTGAGGAGGGGTCATACCTACGGCGCTCTAGGCTCCGATAGTCGTCTCAGCATTGGCACTCTTATTAACGGGTGCACTCTCAAAGCTCAACACAGGATCAGTCTGGCTACCACTTGTCGAGGCAGGTGCTCCGCTACCAGAAGCTCCAGCTAACACTGCATCTCTTTGTTGTTGCTCAAGGGCTTCTTTATCTCGAGCTTCCCTCCTGATGCTCTGCGAGCTTTCTTATGTTGCCGTCTTTTCTCTTTAGACAGGTCAGCAGGCAGCTCCTCATCAGATTCTCCAGTTTTGTGTTTCCTCTTGCCCAACTTACTCTTGGGTAGTTCACCTCATAGATCGTCAATTGATTGAGTGAAGTGTGTCTAATTTAGCATATGTATTAAGGAATCTGGCATAACCTGAGTGGGTACCTGTGTTGGTTTTTTAGCCAGTTTAGCAACCTGAGTTCGCATCTTGGCCAATTGTGATTTGAATTCTTCAATATCTACTGAACCGGCAGCCTGGAATCGATCCTGGGTAGGGTTCTCCAAATCATCCATTTTGTCTTTCAAGACAGCCAGCTTTTTCTGCATCTCATATTTAATCTCTTTCTTCGCAGTTAACAATTCTCTCTGTATTAGCTGAGGCATCCGATTGACAATCTGGTTTACTAATGTCCTGGTTTGGCGCTGATGTGCAACCAATATCTCAAGAAAAATCATAGGAATAATGACATAGGTACCTAAAGTCTGTGAGGTAGAAGTTGGTGGTGGTGGTGCCTCTGTGGAAGGCTATAATGACTCCCCATGCTCTGTCCCTCTGTCTACATGTGGAATATCAAGTGTGACATAAGGAACACCAGCTAAAGTACCCATAGCTCCAGACTTCGCACCACAGAGATGGTTCACGACATCCTTGATTTTAGAAACTTGGATAAGTGTAGCTGCTTCACCCCATCTGTCAATCAGCATGTTCGGCGGAATGTTCGCTTAACGGCATAGTTTCCCTATCAGACAGGTAAATGGAAGTCCGGCCCTCTCATTCAGTCCCCTGTCTCGCAGCTCGATTACTATGATCCACCCCATATTTACCGGATAACCAACCACGAGGCATGTTACCAAGGAATCCAGTGTAGGAGATAAGGTATTATCATTAGCTGTCGGTCTCAATAGTGCATGGAAAACAGCCCACCCTACCTTGGCTGGAAATGACAATGAAGCTTTTGTAATAAGTTTTGGCGTTGTTGTGACCCAATCTGCATTCTCCCCATCTACAGCAATTTGCTTCACAATCCATCGCAAGACCCTCTCTCGAGAATTCAGATCCTCCATCATAGTATCACTGGTGACCTCATGATGTTTGCCTTCAAAAAGGCCAACTGAAGCTGGTGCAGAGTATTCGGGGCCATGCAACATTCTGTTAATAGTAGCCTCAGAGATATCTATCGATTTACCCCAAACTATAATTGTGTAAAGTGGACCCCAAGTATTAGCAATGTTCTTCTATCCACGTATCGTAGTCTATGTTTCCGCAGCAAAGTTCATTAGTGTAGCTGCATAAGATGAATAAAACTCTCTGGCAAGGTGGCTAGAGTATTCTCCAGATGCATTGTCCATCCAATCAAACTGATGAAACAGGAATGTCCGATAAATGTCTGGGAATACTTTGATGTTAGCCACCACCACTCTGGTCTCAAGCATGATCGGTCTATTTTTGAAGCCGACAGACTTGTTGACAATCCCATTGTTAAAGAATTCTTTGGACCGGTTCACAATCCACATGGAGTGGTAATAGTCAATCAGTTGTTGTCTCGCTGCGAGATCAGGTTCATGGATATTCACATACATCACCATGGTGTCATCGGTGGTGATCTCTTCATCTTCTCCCACAGTACCTGCCTCTTCTTGTTCTCCAGTTTCAGTTGTTATGTGTACTGTACCATCATCCTGAGAGCCATTTTCAGACTCTGCACTGCCTCTCAAGCCATCATCAGATAGGCTTCCCGAAGCAGCATCAGATTTACTTCCCGAGTCCTCCCCGTTACCAGAACTACTATCTCCCTCTTCAGACTTAGGAGGACTGTCCTGGAGGATAGCCCTCGATGATCTGGATATAGTAGCTCGAGGTAGTGATCGTCAGGTGTGACATCTATTTGCACCTCTAAAGTGCTAGACTCGGAATCTTCATGACCTTCGGATTGAGATGCAGTGGGTGCAGACTGTGGGGGCTGCGTTCTTTCTTCTTGAAGGTATAGTACCTGAGAAACACAACATTCATTAGTACCCAAATCAATAAAATGACACACTATCGGGTACTCAGACTTCCCCTGTGTAATTACATCATGATGCCTTGTCTTAAGAATGTCATCACCCAATCTATCATCGGGAAGGGCCACGGAATCAAAAGACGACAGAAATAAAAGTACAAATTATTTTTTTAACAAAACAAGTGAAATGTACGAGAGCTTACACTGGCCGTGGTAAGTACCACGATCCATGAAGACCCTCGTGAGGATGCCTTAAACACAGATGCAGACAGGGTTTACACTGGTCAAAGTTCACGGACGGCTTTACGGCTCGTGGTGTGAACCATAGTTCATGAAGCTTGCCGTGAAAGTCAACACTATGTAGTTTATATGCTAATTGTGGACCACGATTGGTATCATGGCCCGTGGTATTCATCACGGTCTGTGAGCCCTATCGTGAACTTACACTTCACATATCGCCAGTCTCCTTTTCCCCATACTTATAATATGCATAAACTCACAAATATCCAACCCACAACAAATACTTTTCAGACCTTTTATCACGTGAATTTAACTAGTATACCATGATCATCCATTTTTATTCAATCAAAGAACTGGAGACCTAGTAGAGACCTTTTCGTATGCATGTGATTGTAAACTCGCAATTTCAACAATATTGTCACCACACTTTATTCAAGAATATAACTCACTCAAAATAGGACTCAAATACAGACTAGTTTCATTGATCAGCATCAATTCCTCAAGGATCCATCATACCCATATTCAAAAGCCATCAAATTCATGCAATTCAAACAAACCTACAACAATTTAACATGAACCCAAATTATTCATCACATGATCATGCTAATTTCAATTAAATCAAAGTAAATCTAACTTGTTTTTAGACAAGATCAAACTTATAACAAGTTATTAAGTGACTTACTTGGAAATAGTGGAAAATTTCGCACACAACTAAGAAGAGAATTGGTGGGTTGAACTTTCTGACAAAATCGAATTAGGGTTTCGATTATAGGATGAATTGATAGTTTTAAAGATGAAAACTCTTGATTGTACGAATGATAATCGTTATAGTGGAGAGGAAAGGAAAGAAAATATGACCCTTGGCTCTTAGCATGACATATAAACATTTAAGTTTATGCGCTAGTCGGGTCAGGTTGTAGAAAATCTGGAGCATGGATGACAGACCGTGAAAGAGCCCGTGAAGGTCACCACGGTCCATACAGTGGTTTGTTGACTTGACTTGGGGACAAAATACTTACATGTGGTTCACGAGAGGCTAACCGGTCCGTACAAATCTTGACGGACCGTGAACCCTTCCGTGATCCTTTTTCTTGCACTTTCCAGTAGCTCCCATAAGATGGTGCTTAGATTGATGGATCGTGAAGTTGCCCATGAAGGGCACCACGGTCAGTTTGGCTGCTCGTGAAGAACAGTCTGCACCCAGTTCCTGCAATTTTTAATTCTAGTCTCTCCTGCACACATCAACACACAGTGACTCTATAAAAACAAAGAAATATAAGGAAAATGGAAAATACCTAATACAATTACATCTTGGGTTGCCTCCCAAATAGCGCACAATTTAATGTCGCGGTGCGACGCAGGTTACTTGATTACTCAGACTTCATCAAGTTTACACTCCTCCACAATCTTCACATCTTCTGGAACACCCAAGTATGCCTTGATTCCCTGACCATTGGGTTTGAACCTCTTGCCCTTTTCATTCTCCAGCTCAATAGCACCCGATTGGAACACCTGAGTAACCCTAAAAGTTCCAGACCATTTGGATCGCAATTTTCCTAGAAACAAATGAAGTCTAGAGTTGAAAAGCAACACCAAGTCACCAGGAGTGAAGTTTCTTTTCTCAATATGGTTGTCATGATATAGCTTCATTCTCTGTTTATACGATGCAGACCACTCATAGGCTCTCAGACGGAACTCATCCATCTCATAGATTTGATCCAATCTCAGGTTTGCAGTTTCGTTCCAACTAAGGTTTAGCTTCTTCAAATCCCAGAGTGCTTTATGCTCAAGCTCAATCGGCAAATGACATGCCTTTCCAAACACCAATTGATATGGATACATACCAATAGGTGTCTTGAAAGCTGTCTTATATGCCCATAGAGCATCATCTAACATCCTTGCCCAATCTGTCTTGTTGGCATTCACCATTTTAGCAAGAATTGCTTTAATTTCTCTAGTTGAGACCTCTACTTGGCCACTGGTCTGTGGGTGATAAGGTGTTGCCACCTTGTTCTATTTAACTCCATATTTAGCCAAAAGAGAACTGAATACCTTATTACAGAAATGAGACCCACCATCACTAATGATAGCTCTGGGTGTACCGAACCTTGAGAAGATGTTCTTCTTGAGAAAACCAGCAACACTCTTACCATCATTTTCAAGCAAAGCAATTGCCTCAACCCATTTGGACACATAGTCCATTGCAACCATTAAGTACTTTTGTCCATAGGAGCTCACAAATGGACCCATAAAGTCGATTCCCCACACATCAAACAGCTCCGCCTCCAGAATAGGTGTCATGGGTAACTCAAGGCGCCAAGAGATGGCTCCTTGTCACTGGCACACATCACAACTCTTACTACGTCCATCGCATCCTCATGAATTGTGGGCCAGTAGTACCCACACCGAAGTATCTTATGATTTGTCTGAGCGCCTCCATGATGACTACCTACTAGAGAGAAGTGACAAGATTCTAGAATATGCAACATCTCAACTTCAGGAACACATCGCTTGATGATGTTTTCAACACACACCCTGTACAGATAAGGTTCATCCCAAAAATACTTACCCACATCATGCAGGAACCTTTTCCTTTGTTTATATGTCAGCCCCTCAGGCATAAAATCACTAATGAGATAGTTAGCGAAATCAGCAAACCAAGGAATAAGATCAAGAGTAGCGGCTAATACCTGCTCATCTGGGAACGAATCATTTATGTTGAGCTCGAGTTCCACTTTCTTTTCAGCCTCCAACCACGACAGGTGATCAACCACTGGGTTCTCACAACCTTTCCTATCCTTAACCACAAAATCAAACTCCTGAAGAAGTAATACCCATCTGATTAACCTTGGCTTCGCATCTTTCTTTGCCATAAGGTACCTCAGAGCTGCATGATCTGTATGGACTATCACTCTAGTACCCAGCAAGTAGGCTCTGAATTTGTCAAATGCATACACCACCACTATCAGTTCATGTTCAGTAACTGTATAGTTTCCCTGTGCTCCATTCAGTGACTTACTAGCATAGTAAATCAAATGAAACATCTTGTTGCACTTCTGCCCCAACATAACTCCTAAAGCAGTACCACTAGCATCGAACATTAACTCAAATGGCTCAGCCCAATCTAGGCTAATGATCACTGGTGCAGAAATCAACTTCTCCTTTAGGCATTCAAAAGCTTGGAGACATGCCTCATCAAAGACATATTTCACCTCCTTCTCCAAAAGCTTGCACATGGGGTGTGCAATTTTTGAGAAGTCCTTGATGAAACACCTATAGAATCTGGCATGTCGTACAAAACTTCAAACACCCTTCACACAGATCGGCAAAGGTAACTTTTCAATCACTTCAATTTTGGCCTTATCGACCTCAATCCCTTTATGTGACACCTTATGCCCGAGGACTATACCTTTCTTGACCATGAAATGGCACTCCTCCCAGTTCAAGACTAGATTTGCCTCCTCACATCTCTGTATGGCCCTTCTAAGATTCAACAAATAGTCACCAATTGTGTCACCTACCATTGAGAAATCATCCATGAAGACCTCCAGAGTGTCCTCCACCATGTCTGACAAGATAGACATCATGCACCTTTGGAAAGTTGTTGGTGCATTATATAGTCCAAATGACATGCGTTTAAACGCAAAGGTGTCATAGGGACATATAAAGGTAGTATTTTCCTGATCTTCAGGACCAATCGATATCTAATTGTAGCTAGAGTATCCATCTAAGAAGCAATACCACCCTTTTCCATCCAACCTGTCAAGCATCTTGTCCATGAAAGGCATTGGGTAGTGATCCTTCAAGGTCCACTTGTTCAGCTTTCTGTAGTCCATACAGACTCGCCATCCAGTAACTGGTCTTTGTGGGACCAGATCATTCTTTGCATTCGTGACCACAGTCATACCACCCTTTTTGGGCACACATTGCACTGGACTGACCCAGTGACTGTCAGAAATAGGGTACACCACCCCAACATCTAACCACTTGATTATCTCCTTTTTGACCACCTCTTGCATCGGTGGGTTTAACCTCCTCTGGTGTTCGATGCTTAGGCTGCAGTCCTCCTCAAGTTATTTGATACGTCCAAACTTACACCTCAATTAAGAGATATAAACGGCCGAAGTCAATTTATAGAACTCAACATGAGTTGAGGTCGATCCCATAGAAAAATTATTTACAGAAATGATTTCACTATCACGTTTTACCCAAATATCGTTATTATTTCCTAAATAAACAATTGCGGAAAGTAAATTAAGGTTTAGCGTTAACGCTTCGATAACCAAAATTTGAAACTAAATAATACCAACACTTTCCAACAAGATGATCGCACATTTGGTCCATGAACGACATTGGGAAGTGATCTTTCTCAGTCCATGCACTTAACTTGCAATAATACTATCACTCCCCGAGGCCAACCACTTGATGTAAACACGGGACTAAGGATCAAGAGTGACCCTAAGCTAACCCTTCTAGCATATCATAAGCATGCTTAAAGATTTACTGAACATAGAAATACTATGCGGAAGCTTAAACATGATCTAAAGAGAAATGATGGGGAATATCCATTCTAAGTCTCAATATATATAAAACTGAGAGTTCAATAACCACTAAAAGATCAAACTCAACTAAAGCTTAATCTAACTATGTATGAATAAAAGCCTCTACTGACTAGAGATGTTGAGACATGCCCCCATCTAACTTCTAGAAAAACTGAAACTGGAAGACTGAAATAAGAAAGATGGCATGTCAATCATCCTCGAAGGATGAGGACTCACCACTGATGCTGCTGAAGTGGAGATCGGGAACCGATATATGCGTGATTTGAATGATGAGGACCTGAACCTACATCACGAGAAGATGTAGCGCAGAGTATGCGTCAGTACTTAAAAGGTACTGAGCATGTAGAATAGGATAAAGTTGAACAACATATACATAACTGAACAAAGCAATAAGAGCAATGATATAATATGATCATGATGGAAATACAGAAATATAATGAAGATACTAAATATGAACTAAACTAAATGCAATGACCAAGTACATGACATGCTGAGACTGAATACTGAACTCTAACTGATAACCTGGTCAATGCACTACAATTTTACTGTGGGAGCTATTGTTAATCGTCATAAAACCACAAGAGTTATCTGTGGAGTGCGATGTATCGCACCATCGATATGACCCAATATAGCTTTCCAAGGGTATAAAGGCATGCTTAGCGTGATCACAAAGTCTATTGACCAACTGAGTGGACTTATCCTACGAGGGCACGTAGTTTTGGGACTATGAGGGTGACTGACCCTCAGTCCACTCTGTATTAAGACTACTCCCAACTGATTATGTAAGTAATACATTATAACTAAATTTTTGTAATACTAAATAGCTCAAAATATTGACGTGCTAACGGAAAATGCAATATTTATATACTGATAATGAAACATTCTTAACTGAGGCATGTATATGTGAAGAAAATGACCTAGCAAGTGTAATTCATGAACTAAACGAATCAACACTACTAGGGCTCTGAGTTTCATGCAATAAGCTAAGCAACAAATCCTCAAAGCATGATAATATGACTTGGAATAGTCTAACAACTAGATCATAACACTTTTCTAAAGTTCAAGAAACCCCAGGTTTAAACATGATATAGAAAATCAAGAATCTGACTGAATTCTAGGGACCTAATGGGTGAAAGGAACCCACTTGTGAAATCACTCATACTTGGTGACGAAATTCACGAAGAAATCTTTTGATTTTGGGGTTGGGACCGGAGAAAACCTTGTTACGTTCTTACAGAGGGTTAGTCGACTCTTTCTCCTCTTTTTCATTCAACTTGGATGAATTTTGGAGAATGAGTTGACGAGGGTAAGCTCTAATTTAGTTACTAGGCTAAAAATGACTAAAACGACGTAGTTTAGGGGTTAAACGACGTAGTTTAGATGTCCAACGCATAGGGAAAAGACAAAACGACCCCTGAATTTAAAGCTGTCGGTGCCAACCGACGAACCTAGTCCACAGACCATGGTCCCACCTACGGTCCGTCTTGGTCAATCGTCAACTGGCTTCAGAGGCTGGGATCTAGGGGTTCTGAACCACGGACCGTGGTCCCACCTACGGTTCTTAAGTCTTGGCGTGGTTCTGGACTTAGCTTAATTTTCCTGGGGTTCTAGGAGTCTGAACCACGGACCTGGTCCATGAACCATTGTCCCAACTACGGTTCGTAGGTCCTGGCGTGGGTCAAGACTTGGCTGAAAAATTTGGTGTTCTGGGAAGGGAGCTAAAAGTGGCCAACTAAAGACCCCACCTACGGTCCGTAGGTCGAAATGTTGGTGGCACCTGCAACTTCTGGAATCTGCATTTCTGGTTTGTCTAGAATATGGAGTGTTACATTATCTCCCCTTTGGAAATATTCATCCTCGAATGAACACTAAACTAGCAGAACATGGAGGGAAAGAGCTGCAAACCCTACCACTAAATATTGGAAACTGAAATTAGACTGAACTAACTTCCAAGGACATGCAAATACGCTGAAAATTCAAGTATAACTAAAGGAACATGATACTAAGAGTGAATTTACACATGGGTAACTGAAAGACTAGAGAGTAACTATTACCTTAAGCTGGAATGGAATCGGAATGTAGCTCCATCTACAGACTGACTTCTCAACAAAACCTTAACTGAAGCGACTTCTTTGTTTCTCAACCTTCGAACCTGACGATTAAGAATCTCTACCGGCACATCCTCATAAATGAGACTATCCTTCACAGCCACACTTTCCAATGGTACTATGGATGTTGGGTCAGCCACACACTTCTTCAACAACGAAATGTGAAAGACCAGATGCACCGCTGCAACTCTAACTCACAAGGCACTTTACCAATGCTTTTCAAGATCTTGTAAGGGCCTACATATCTAGGACTAAGCTTCCCTTTCTTGCCAAATCTCATCACCCCCTTCATACGTGACACTTTCAGGACAACCCAATCATCAATTTGGAACTCCAAGTACCTTCTCCTTACATCTGCATAGGACTTGTGGCGACTCTAGGCTGTCTTAAGTCTATCTCTAATGAGTTGAACTATTTCCATGGTATCATGAACCGAATCTGGCCCTATCAAGTCTGCTTCACCTATTTCAAACCAACCAACTGGAGATCTACATCTACGCCCATATAATCCATCATAAGGGGTCATCTAAATACTAAAATGGTAGCTATTATTGTAGGCAAACTCTATAAGAGAAAGGTGATCATACCAACTACCCTTGAAGTCGATCACGCAAGATCTCTACATGTCCTCTAGGTATGAATGGAACGCTCTACCTGACCATCTGTTTGTGGATGAAATGTTGTTTTGAGATTAACCTGGGTACCAATACTTTTCTTGAATGACTTCTAGAAATGAGAGGTAAACTGAAGACCTCTATCTGATATGATAGACAAAGGAACTCGATGCAACCTTACTATTTCATTAATGTAAAGCTTGGCGTAGTCCTCCGTCGAATCTGTAGTCTTGACAGCAAAGAAATGAGCCGACTTAGTAACTTTGTCAACTACCACCCAAATGGAGTCATGTTGTCTGCAAGTACGAGGTAAACATGTATTGAAATCCATGTTTATCACTTCCCACTTCCATGTAGGAATGTTGATCTCCTGAGTCATACCCCCTGGTATCTGATGTTCTACCTTCACCTACGGACAATTAGTGCACTTACCCACAAAATCTGCTATATCCCTTTTCATGCCATTCCACCGAAAGACTTCTCGCAGATCACGATACATCTTAGTGGCACCTAGACGAATATAATACCTGGAGTTATGGACTTCTATAAGAATTTGTTGTCTTAACTCACCTACCTTAGGAACACATAAACGACCCTGATAGCGAAGCACACCATCTCCCCCTTGGGAGAAAACCTCAACTTTCTGCTGATGAACTGCACCATTTACATGAAGCAATATAGGATCACTGTCTTGTTTTTCCTTAACCTCCGCTACCAATGATGATTCTAACCCATTATGAACTGTTACACCACCATTAGATATGCTCATAAGGCAAAGTCCTAAGCGAGCAAGCCGGTGAACATCCTTCACTAATTCCTTCCTTTCTTCCTCAACATGCGCTACACTACCCATTGATAGTCTACTAAGAGCACCAGCTACTACATTTTCCTAAGCAGGATGGTAAAGCACATTCATATCATAGTCCTTGAGGAACTCAAGCCATCTCCTCTTGCGAAGATTCAACTCTTTCTGGGTGAACACATACT
>NW_006238975.1:1492965-1505221 GCF_000226075.1 Solanum tuberosum
AAAGCACATTCATATCATAGTCCTTGAGGAACTCAAGCCATTTACTCAGGTGAAGATTCAATTCCTTCTGGGTGAACACATACTGAAGGCTCTTATGGTCTGTGAACACATGTACGTCCATACAAGTAATGTCTCCATATCTTTAGGGAAAATACCACTGTTGAGGTCATCAGTTGGATAGTTTTTCTCATGCACCTTAAGTTGTCTAGAAGCATAAGCTATAACCTTACCTCGCTGCATCAACATACAACCTAGGCTGACTCTGGATGTATCACAATAGATCACATAACCGTCTGAACCCTCTGGTAGAGTCAAAACAGGAGTTTTAGTCAACCTAATTTTCAGTTCTGAGAAGCTCTTCTCACAATCATCTGACCACTGAAACCTTTTTTCTGAGTCAACTTAGTCAATGGAGAGGCTATGGAAGAAAATCTTTCCACGAACCTTTTGTAATAACCTGCTAAATCTAAGAAGCTTCTGATATCTGTAGGAGAGGTAGGCAACTTAGTCAATGGAGAAGCTATGCATGAAAATCCTTCCACGAAAATTCTGTAATAATCGGCTAAACCCAAGAAACTTCTGATATCTATAGGAGAGGTAGGTCTGGGCCATTGTTTCACTGCCTCTATTTTCTAAGAATCCACTCGAATCCCTTCGCTAGACACAATTTGCCTAAGGAAAGTAACAGATTGTAACTAAAACTCACATATGCTAAACTTGTGAATAACCGATGATCTTTGAGAGTTTGTGATGCTTATCGTGACCAACGACACTGACCTACGGTATGAGTGTCTACGATCATCGATAATATAGTAACCCAACCAAGGGTTGGGATCGTGTCCCAAGGGAGCAGTTTTGAGGATTAATAGCCAATTAGAATTTCGTTCGAATTAGTCGTAGCTAAAGACGTTTGCGATAAAAGACATAGTAAATTAAAGGGGATGATAGAAAAGTGTCAAATATCAAATGGGGGTTTTGTAACAAGTGCTAAAACAGCAAAATAAACAAGAAAATCAAGTAGGGGGAAAGGTTCGCAAACTTGAGAGAAAAGCTAGAGTATGTTCTAAACTGAAAATAATAATAATAATTGTTCCACACTCCAATCTCTCCTAAGACCACAACTCTAAATAGTATTTATAATTTTCACAGATTGTTCTGCGGGGGATTGTTCGGCGACATTAGTAGAGATCACCGAGTTCACCGATGAACTCGGCGATCCGCCCTTTGGTCAGCTTATCGCCTTCAATGTGTTGCCTTTAGCATCCTTGCATTCTGGATCATCGGGCGGTTTAGTACTGCTTCGCAGAACTGATCGACGACCCGCCGACCGCTCCTTTCCTCGCCTTTTGATCCACTTCCTTCAAGGCTTCGCGTACTGGAATAAAGGGCGACTTATGTCATTTCAGCTACTTGCCAAGTTAAACTCGGCTATCCGCAGGATTACATTTCTTGTTCTTTTCAGCCCTATTTGCTCTGTTTTGCGCCTAAGTGTCCATGCTTCCACTAAAACTTCAAATACTTGAAACTTCAGCATTTTAATCAGGTATTGGGGTAAAACAAGCATTCAAGGGCACTATTTCCATTAAAACAAAGACCTAAATGAGTCCAATTTTTGGACTCATCAGTTTGCAGGGCAACCCTTAAATGAGTCACATGCTCTTACTCATTCCTAGAGTAAATGAGGATACCATCAATAAAGACGATAACGAACAAATCCAAATATTGCTTGAACACTATATTCATCAAATCCATGAAAGTTGCAGGAGCATTGCTTAGTCCAAATGGCATAACTACAAATTCATAATGAACATACCGAGTTGTGAAGGCTGTTTTTGGAATGTCACTATCTATAACTCTGAGATAATAATAACCGGATCTGAGGTCTATCTTCGAAAAATGACTAGCACCCTGAAGTTGGTCGAACAAGTCATCAATCCTAGGGATAGGGTACTTATTCTTCATTGTGACTTTGTTAAACTGCCGATAGTCAATGCACATCCTGAGAGAACCATCTTTCTTTTTCACGAACAACACTGGTTGTAACACCCCAGAAATCTAATGAACTAAACTAGAGCCTAACATGTAGTCTAGTATCCTAAATAGGATTAACATAAAGATTTGAGTCCTGGAATAACTTCCCTAACTTAGTACTAAGGTCCTAGTACCTAAACGTCAAGGCATGACCCCCTAAGGACCAACCAAGGGTCCTTCTGGAGGTCCTTGATTTGCAACCAAAAAGCTGCCTGAAGGCAGTCACCTACGAGAGGGGCACCCACACCTCGTGGGTGGACTCACGCCCAGTAGGTAGGGGTCATTAGTCAAGACTTAGTTTTCCCCAAAACTCCCCTGGTTCTTCCCCTCTTTGAACCAAACGACGGTTCACCAGTACGTGGCATCACTCCACCTATGGACCATAGGTGGGGGTTTCGTGAATCACAGCTACAAAAGTTGTTAAGTTTCGGCCATGGGTCAAACATTTTAACTAATTCCTAATTAATTAAGTAAGGGTGGGGACAGTTATTATTAGTTATTTTAGAGCTATATAAATACTTCTAAGTCATTAAACTTCACTCAACACCTAATAACTCACAAGACTCAAAACCAACTCTTCTCTCCCAGAAATTCTCTCTCTAGGACTCCATTGAAGAGCCAAGTCAAGGTCACGCTAGGGGATTCAATAACCATCCTTTATTCTCCAATTTTTTGTGGAAATGAACCTAAGGTATGTATGCTTTTCATATTTGGGAAGAGCTCCTTCAAACTATGTTTTTAAGACTACAAAACCTAGGGTTTTCAATCTAGTCATGAGTCTTCTTCCAAAAATGATTTCAATTGTTTAATTATGGTTTATTATGATTAATTATGATGATTTATGGTTGGACTAATGGAGTATTGATGGACTTTGATGAAGATCTCTTATGGACCCATGATTTCCCTTTTTTCGTAAATTGTGAACTAAGGTGTGACTTGATTGATCATGGAAGCTTGACAATTGATTATGTTTACATGTATTTTGTTCTTGAATCATGTTATCCCTCTATCTAATGTGGTAATTCTAGAAGTTAGGGTTAATCTTGATTTATAGCCTTGAAAGGCAACTTGTTAGGGTTTATACATGTTGATGAGGATTGCATATGAACTCATGATTCACCTAGATGTTAATGATCCTATGGCTATTGTGGAATTGTGTTGTTGTTGCAAGATCATTATCCCCTATATCCTTATACATGACTATGCATTAAAGTACTATGATTATGATATTAATGTTGTTTTGATTGAAAGGTCATTCTCATGAAACACTATGAACATGATGTGAAAGGTTTACTCACATATTAAGGATTCTAAGGGTGAAAGGTCATTCTCACTTAGTGAATCCATGAGCTACCATGATGTTGTATTGGATTGAGTGTTAAGTAACCTTTTTCATAAATATGAAATTAAGTAAAGACTTAACATGATTATTAAAGGGAATCATGTTTAGCACCGAGTGGATATGGAAAGTGAGGTAAAGGCCCTCCCGTTAATGCAATAGACCAGGTCATCTTAAGTAAACTCATGAGATGGAAGCTCTCCCCTCAATGCAATAGGTGGAGTTTCTAGAAGCAATCTCCCTATATAGTAACTATGTGCCCACATAGGTTCTTAGCTAGTGGATCCACCTATAAGCTAAACATGTTAGTTCTACCTTAGTCAAGTAGAACAACTCTTTTCGGTGTGGGTTCATGACACCGGATTCCATGTAGCTCATATGGTCTATGTCGGTTAAGGCAATATTTTCCCTACATGACAAGAACAAGAATATGAACTATGAACAAGAACATGAGTTATGTACTATGATTACTTAAGGGGTTTTACTTAGTGTGAGTAGGGGTAGGGGACTTCACTTATGCATTGCACAAGTAAGCTTTGAGAGTGATTGTGGTATGTGCTTGATGACATGATGCTTTATGAGTTAATGTATGCTTTACATGAACATGTACAATGATTATGAATCATGAACATGAACTATGAATATGAACATGAATATGAATATGAATATGAGCTATATCTATGACTTCTTAATAAGCTTGTTTGGTATGAGTGGGGGTATGGGACTTCACTTGTACATTGCACAAGTAGACTTATAAAGGGCTTATGGTGTGGTTTACTTATGATATGAATATGTATGTATGCATGCTATGAATTGATGTTAAGAGTGACTTCCCTTATTATAACCTATGAACATGAATGTCTCCTTGTCTATGAGTGTTGGCTATGGATGAGGTCAAGATAAGTTATGCATGATTATGGTAGCCTAGGGTTGCTTGTGGTATGATTTGACTTTGTAATTACTCTAAAGGTGCATGATGGATTTTAAACTTGAAAAGGGCATGATTTCAACTAAATATCCCTTTTATGAATGTTTTAAGGATTTTTATGCATGGCTTCCATACTTAGTACAATTAATTGTGCTAACCCATATTCTCTACATTTTCTTATAACTGTAGGTTCCGGTCATTGAGATCCATTTCTCCTTTCAAGTGAAGCTTGGGTTGACTATTCCCTAAGATTGGTGAGTCCTCAAGTTCAAGGATGGATTATCCATTTCTGGTTTCCATTTGCATTTTCTATATCCAAGACTATGTTGTAAAAAGGGCTATGTCCCTAAGATTGTATTCTATAGTTTTAGATGGTGTATGAGACAAGGTCTAGACTAGTATGATTTTATTTTATGAAAAGACTTCTATTGTAAAAGTATTAAATGTTTCCGCATCATTACTATGTCTTATGTTATGATTATGCTAAGGGCTTGTTTGAGACCCCTTCGAGGTCGAGTACGCCGTGTTATGTCTAGGGGGTACCCCTGGGTCGTGACACTAGTGCACCCCATAGGGAAATACTAGGTCTGATGAAGCCCTTATCTAGATGGTCTTTCAACTGCTTTTTCAATTCCTTAAGCTCAGTTGAAGCCATTCTTTAAGGAGGAATAGAAATAGGCTGGGCATCTGGAAAGAGATCAATTCCAAAGTCGATTTCCCTTTCAGGAGGAACTTCGGAAAGATCTTCTGGAAACACTTTTGGGAACTCCCTTACTACTGGAACTAACTCAAGAGTTGGAGTTTCGAAGCTTCAATCCTTAACCCGAACTAGATGATAGAGATAACCCTTAGAGATCATCTCTCTAGCCTTAAGGTAGGAAATGAATCAACCCCTAGGCACTGAGCTACTACCCTTCCATTCGAAGATGGGCTCATCTGGAAACTGAAAATGAACGATTCTAGTTCTAGAATCGACTGAGGCGTAATAGGAATGTAACCAATCCATGCCTAGAATGATATAAAAGTCTACCATTTCTAACTCTACAAGGTCTGCTGAAGTGAATTTATGAGAAACTGTGACAGGCCAATTTTTGTATACCCATCTAGCTATAACTGGGTCCCCGATTGGAGTAGAGACTGAGAAGGGTTCTGAGAGAATTTCTGGACAGACATCGAAGTTTACTGCTATATAAGGAGTTACAAAGGAAAGAGTACCATTGAATCTAACAAAGCATAAACATCTAAATGAATGACTCGCAATGTACCGGTAACCACATCTGGAGAATATCCCTGATCCTGGAGAGCATACAACCTATCCTGGCACTGACCGCCACCTGTACTAGATATAGTACCCTGCTGAGTCGGGTGACCTGCTGCTGCTACTGAAGCTGTAAACTGGGCCCTACCATTATTTCCTCCCTGACCCTATTTAGAAGAAGGGTAATCGCTCAACTTGTGACCAGTCTAACCACACCTAAAACATCCATCCTTCCATGCAAGCCACTCGCTCGGATAGTTCTTATCACACTTTGGACAAGTTGGGTAGGTTCTAGTAATTGAAACACTTCCCCGAGACCTAGAGCCTGATGCCCTACCTTTCTGATCCTGTCGAAACCTGGAGGATGGAGAACTAGCTGATGAAGGTGCTGGAGTTTAACATTTCTGCTGAAACTGCGAGCCATTTCCACCACCCAATTTCTGATAAGTATTCATAGTTTCCTGTCCTAGCCTTCTTGTTGTCCTTAGGCTATTCCCTAAGCTTATCTCCCTCAACCTGCTGAGCATGGGTCATGAGCCTAGAGATGTTCATATCTTCAAGCAACATAGCATTTCGGCACTCTGTTCTCACCAAATAAAATACCCCAAATAGGAACTTACTCATATGTTCCCACGATCGGGAACCATATGGGTAGCATACCTGGAGAGCTGGGTGAACTTGAGTCCGTACTCTTGGACTATCATGGAACCTTGCCTCAAATTCATGACCTCCTGAGCCTTTGCCTCTCTCAACTCTCTTGGAAAGAACTTGTCCAGAAAAGCTCCGGTTAAACACTCCCAATTCACAGGAGCTACATTCTCACCCATGTTTTCCTTCCATTGAGTGAACCAAATGTGAGCTATATCCTTGAGCTGGTAGGACGCAAACTCTACCATATCATTCCCAGTTACCTGCATTACTCCAAATATCTTCTTCATCTCATCAATAAAATTATGGGGATCCTCACTAACTTGTGACCCTTGAAACTCAGGTGGGTTCATCCTAACAAAATCTCGGACCCTAGTTGCCACTGATCCACCATTTCCATTAGTAGGTACTAAAACTTAGTAATTGTTCTGGTTGGCTACACCCAGGGCCAAAAGTTGAATGTCATTCTGAAATTAAGTATTCGAAACCTCATGATCTGTGACGAGAGGAGTTGTGTTAGCGCTGCGGGCTTTACCATTCCATGCATAATCTCTACTAGGAGGCATCATCTGAAAATGCATAACGTCGAGTTTGAAAGAAGATCATACTCACGCACGATAAGAATATTAAGAAAGTGAAGTTTTTCCTAAAACACTTCGTAGCCTCCCCCTGATAGGTGTGGCGCATTTCACACTCATGGAAGGGACTCTATTTAGTGAGGCTTTTCAGACATCCTAGGACCCTTGAACCTAGTGCTCTGATACTAAGTTTGTCATTCCTCGAGATTACCCCCGTGACGTAAACACGGGACTTAGGATCACGAGTGACCCCAAGCTAACCCTATTAGCATATCAGAAGCATACTTAATGATTTATTGAACATAGAAATATTATGCAGACGCTTAAAATGGATAAAAAGAGAAATGATGGGGAATACCCGTTCTAAGTCTGAATATATATAAAATTGAGAGTTCAATAACAACTGAAAGATCAAACTCAACTAAAATGGAATCTAACTATGTTTGAATAAAAGCCTCTACTGACTAGAGATGCTGAGACATGCCCCCAGCTAACTTCTAGCAAAACTTAAACTGAAAGACTGAAAATAGAAAGATAACATGTCAATTGTCCTCAAAGAATGAGGACTCACCACTAATGCTGTTGACCTGGACATCGGGAACAGATCTATGCGTGATCTGAATGCTGAGAACCTTAACCTACATCACTAGAAGATGTAGCGTAGAGTATGCATCAGTACTTGAAAGGTACTGAGCATGAAGGATATGATAAAGCTGAACAACATATACATAACTGAAAAAAGAAATAAGAGCAATGATATAATTTGATCATGATGGAAATACTAAAATATACTGAAGATACTGAATATCAACTAAACTGAATGCAATGACCAAGTACATGACATGCTGAGACTGAATACTAAACTGTAACTAATAACCTGGTCAATCCACTAGAATCTAGTTGTGGGAGCTACTGTTAACCGACATAAAACCACAAGAGATATCTGTGGAGTCTGATGTATCACCCCATCGATTGGACCTAATATACCTTGCCAGGGGTACAAAGGCATGACTGGCGTGATTACTAAGTATGTTGCCCAATAGAGGGGACTTAACTTGCGGGGGCACGTAGTTCTGGGACTATGAGGGTGACTGACCCTTAGTCCACTCGGTATTAAGCCTACTTCCAACTGATTATGTAAATAATACATTATAACTGAATTTATGTGACACTGAATATCTCAAAATACTGACATGCTAACTGGCAAGATTTATATATTGACAGTGAAACTTTCTTAATTGCGGCATGTATATCTGAATAAACTGACTTAGCAAGTATAATTCATGAACTAAATGAATCCACACAACTAGGGTTCTGAGTTTCATGCAAGAGGCTAAGCAACAATTCCTCAAAAACATGATAATATGACTTGGATTAGTCTAACGGATAGATCACAACACTTTTCTAAAGTTCAAGAAACCCTAGGTCTTAACATGATATATAGAAAATCAATAATCTGACTGAATTCTAGGGACTTAATGGGTGAAAGGGACCCACTAATGAAATCTCACATACCTGGTGACAAATTTCACAAAGAAATCTTTTAGTTTCGGGGCTGGGACTGGAGGAAACCGTGTTGCGTTCTTGGAGACGGTTGGTCGACTCTTTCTCCTCTTTTTTATTTAGCTTGGATGAATTTTGGAGAATGAGTTGATTAGGGTAAGTTCTAATTTAGTTGCTAGGTTATAACTTACTAAAACGATGTAGTTTAGGGGTTCTTTCTCCTCTTTTTCATTCAACTTGGATGAATTTTGGAGAATGAGTTGATTAGGGTAAGTTATAATTTAGTTACTAGGCTATAACTGACTAAAACTACATAATTTAGATGTTCAAAGCATAGGGAAAAGACTAAATGACCCCTAACTTAAAAGTTGTCGGGACCAACCGAAGGACCGTGGTCCCAACTATGGTCTGTCCTGGTCAGTCGTCGACTGGCTTCAGAGGTTAGGATCTGGGGTGTCTGAACCATGAACCGTGGTCCCACCTATGGTCTGTAGGTCCTAGCGTGGTTCATGACTTAGCTGAATTTTCCTGGGGTTCTGGGGAGTCTGAACCACGGACAGTGGTCTCACCTACGGTCCGTAGGTCCTTGCGTGGGTCAAGACTTGGCTGAAAAATTTTAGGGTTCTGGGAAGGGAGCTGCAGGTGGCCAACCACGAACCCCCACCTACAGTCTATGGGTCACCCTACAGTCTATAGGTGGTACCGTTGGTGGCACCTACAACTTCTGGAATCTGCATCTGTGGTCTGTCTAAAATACGGGGTGTTACAAATATATACAAAACCACCAACCAATAACCAACCTCATTGGAACGAGATCATTCTTCTCATTAGGAACCACAATGATTCCTCTCTTATTTGGCACACATTGTATCAGACATACCCAACTACTATAAGCAATAGGATATACTACCCCAGCATCTAACCACTTAATTTCCTTCTTCACAAACTCTTGGATTTGTGGATCCAACCTCTTTTGGTGCTCAATACTTGGTTTTCTATGTGGCATGAGTTGAATCTTATGAGAACATATACCTAGTGGAATACAAAAAACATCAGCAATAGTCCATCCTATCACTCGTTTGTATCTTTGCAGCACCGATATCAACGCCTCTACTTGGCCTTCATTTAAGTTCGCAATAATAATAACTAGAAAAGTACTATTTTGGCCCAAGAACAGATACCACAAATGAGATGGGAGAGACTTTAACTCCAATTTTGGTGGCTCATCAATAGATGGTTTTTTTTAGATGGAGTGTCTCGATTATTTAAATCCAGATCAAGCTTCCTTGGTTGGCAAAGAGAAAAACTAACCTCATCAAGTGTAGCAACTAACTCATCATATTCATCAATACCCTCTCCATCAAAGTTCATGATTACAGTTGCTAGTGCTTCAACACCCAATATCTCCTCAATAGACACCTCTTGCTCTTCATCAACCATATAGTTCACCATATACACCAACTTAAAATCATGTTTATGCTTCATTGACTTGCAGTTATTAAAAGTCACCTCCTCATTGTTCAATTGGAACTTCATTTTCCCTCTTTCCATGTCAACCAAAGCACGCCCACTATCAAGGAATGGTCTCTCTAAGATGATGGGGACCTCAAAGTCAACCTAACAGTCCAGTATAACAAAGTCCACTGAAAAGATGAAAGTCTCAACTTTCACAAGGACATCTTGTAGCACCCCAATCGGAATCTTCACAGTTTAATCAGCCATAAGTAGCCGCATTAAAGTTGGTTTGGGGGCTTGTAATTCCAACTTCTTGTATATAGATAGCGCATCAGACTAATACTAGCACCCAACACATAGAGCATTTGCGCAATTCAACATACCAATAGTACATAGAATGGTAAAAGCTCCACAATCTTTTTTCTTCTTCATAGTGATCTAGTACCAATAGCGCTACAATGATGCAACTTCTGATCACCTTCATAACTGACACCCTTCTTTTTAGTCACTGAATCGTTCATGAACTTCGCGTAACGGAGCATCTCTTCAAGTGCCTCAATCAAAGGAACATTTATTAATAACTGCTTCAGCATGGATATGAACCTCCGATACTTTCCTTCTTCCATTTTCATAACCAACCTTTGTGGGAAGGGAGGTGGAGGTTTCGGCATAGAGATGAACTTTTGCATCAGCTCAGCCTCCTTCTCATTCTGATCTTTTGGCTCCTCAACTTTATCCTCTGCTTGCCCTTTCACACTTTCCACTCCATTCAGTATATGAGGGTCAATAGTCTGCTTTCCACCCTAATGGTAACTACCAGGTATTGCCCTTCATTCTTCGAATCCTAAATGGTATTGTTGGGAAGTGTTCCGGGTTGGCATGGATTTGTGACCTCATACTAGAACCTGCATCTCGGTGCCAGGTGGAAGATAGGGTCCACTCCTATCATTCTTGTTGTCATACCTTATATTTGTTATCACGATTATAGTTCCCTTAACGGACATATTTCCCTTCACGATTGTATTTGTTGTAGTTTCGACCTTGATTTCCTTGACGTTGGCTCCAATTATCCGAATTGGATGATCGAGCATTGGTACGAAAACCCCTCGTTTGATCATTCACAAGATTAACATCCTCATAATAAATATACTCATTAGCAGGTGGTGCTCTACAATGATAGTTAACTACATTCACTTTCTCTGCATTTCCACTCATATATGTCAACACCAAGCCAACCTTTGTTCTCAACGCTACCATCTCCTCACGAATATCATCATTGGACTGGTTTAATGAGGCTTGGATTGCAAAAGTATTCCTTCCAGTATTCGACGTTCAAGTGCTTCATGCCTTGTCATTTTTAGAGATCTTTCCAAGTTTCTCAGCAATCTCTTGAAATGTAATTGCTCCGTAAGATCCTCCAGCAATAGTATCTACCACAGCCTTTCCATTATCATATTTCCCTCTGTAGAAATACTCCTTTAGTGACTCATCATCGATGTGGTGGTTAGGCATACTCCTCATAAGCCCAGTGAATCTATACCAAGACGTACTAACAGACTCTCCATGCAACGCTACAAAGTTATTGAGTTTAATCCTTGAGATTCAACTTCTTCGACAACGGAAAATACTTCTTCAGAAACAACATATGAAACTCTGCCCATGTGTAGATTGAATTATATGGAAGCTTAGATAGCCACAAGGTAGCGTCTCCTCTCACTGATATTGGAAACACTCTTAAGTCAATCGCATCCAAGCCTAAATCTAATCATCCCACACTACTAATATAAACACTCTTTACTTTGCTCAGATGAGCCTAACGATCCTCTGAAGGTAACCCAACAAACAACCCTCTAGATATAAGCATTTGCATCATACTACTAGTCTCCACAAATGAATGTTCAGGAGGTAGTGGAGGAACAACTATAACACCAGTTGACCCAATAACATTATAGTCAACTCTATAGTTTTCACAAACGTTGGGTGCTGGCTAATATTGCACTCCTTCAGCATTTTCAACTTGAGGGTTTCCCTGGACATTTATAGGCACTTCCACAGCTCCAAGAAGTTGCACTCCAGTAACACCCCCTTGACCTGGTCCTAGTTGGATCATCATATACCTCAAGATTTTGACCTCTTCCAGCCATTCTTCTCAGAGTTCTTCTTAATTCAGGATCATAGGGGGTCAAGGTATTGCCTTGACTCTGTGTACTTGGCATACACTGGAAATAAGACATGTAGAAAACAAAAAACAAAACAAAATGTAAATTAGGAAATAATTGACTGAAGTGCAATAACGAAATTAGTTTAATTTAAAAGTCTTATTCCCCGGCAGTGGCGCCAAAATTTGATACGATCAAATTACACCACTTTAAAAAATTATAAGCAGCCATTGCCAAATAAAGAACCTAACTGAGGTAAGGATCGATCCCACAAGAAATATGGTCTACACTTAGGCTAATTTACTGTTGATTGTAGTTTTAGTCAATTTATTTCCGTAAAAGGGGGGGGGGGGGTTG
>NW_006238975.1:1505511-1535064 GCF_000226075.1 Solanum tuberosum
TATAGTTAAGTGAAGGGGGGGGGGGGGGGGATTTGTAATAGTTGATTAATTTGTAGTAACAAGTAAAAAGTAAGCAGGATTCGCAATTTGTAATATCAATATAAGATGACACTAGGGAAAATGTGTTCCCCACAAGCTCTTAATGTAGTAATCTTAATAATAGTAACTATTTCCTAGTGTAAACATGTCAGGTTGGCATGTTAGGTATCTCTTAAGTGAATGGTCGTTCAAGTATGGAATATAACCACACAATTTGATTGGTCTATGGTTGTATACTTTACCGACCCTTACTCTTAACCGTAGATTAGCCCTCGCAGTAAGTGGGTCAATTTATTAGATAGCAGATTATCACTCTAAATCTCGATTGTTTTATCCCTTCTCATTCATTACTTCCTTGGTCAAGCAAGTAGGAATCAAGTGAGTTCTAACGTTGCGCACTATTAAAAGGTATTCAAAACTGAGATATTAACAATACATGCATAAACACGATTCTAAAATTACTTAATTATTAGTTTTACGTTGTTAATTACTCATTGTTCCCACAACTCTAGTTATGGATTTAGCTACTCATGTTTGAGGATTCACAATTCATATTAGGGTTAATAGTATAAATCATGAACTTACAATTAGAATAGATGAAATTTGGAATAATGAATTTAAGAACAAACACAAATTTCATAAAAAAATCTTCAATAATTGATTGCCGAAAGTGTTCCCAAAATAATTCTTAAAGACAAAACAAATTATCACCAAACATCTAACAACCAAAAAACGAAATTTACTACTAAAATTTATAGAAAATAAATCTTAAACCAAGTAAGAAAAGGAATTCTTCAGGAAATTCAGTTCTAGGCAGTATCACCAACGGGTGGCTACCTACGGCTCGGTACAAGAACAACGGCTCGTAGGTGCTACCGTTGCTTAGAAGTTAGCCAAAAATACAATGGGTGTCATCGACGTCCATGACCTACAACACGTAGGTCTAAGCATATCCCATCATGTTCAATCGTATTTCATGGACTGGAATTTACCTTCTTTGAAGTTACCTATGACTCACTATCGATGGCTCGTGAATCATCTTTTTCATTCCATATTTCGTCCATTTTCCTCAGAACATCACCCACGCCTTCCACCTATGGCTCGTTGATGGAATGAGAGCTCGTAGGTGGACTCGTCTGTCACCAAGTTCCTGTTGTTCCAACCACCTTCAACACCAACTACTCCAAACCTATTTTTTGTTAAATTAACCCAAAGTACCACCACATCATATAACAAAATGTCTAAGACTCATGAAAATCTCTAAGTTTAATGCATCAAAATACCATAAATTCAAGGTACCTCAACCTTATCCCCCAATTAATTAGAAACAAGTGTTGCTTTATTATACAAAGAAAAGGAGCTCTAATCCTTGTTGATCAACTGTCTTGATTGTTCTTCATATTTTCTCAAAACCTCCCTTATTAGCTGTAAGGATCTTTTATCTACGGCTTCAAAAATAATTGTATCATTTGCATATGCTAAATGATTCAAAGTATCACTCTATTTAGGTAATTCATAAATTTTATATTCGTAGTTATCAAATAATTGATTCATAGACTTGGATAGCACTTTTGTGGACAAAATTAATAGAGCATGAGATAAAAGATCTCCTTGCTTAACCCCTCTGGTAGAATGAAAACAACTATGGCTTTGGCCATTAATTAACATTGAGTAGCAATTGTTAGCAATCAATCTCCAAATCATGTCAAGCATATTAGCATCAAATCCCATTTCCTCCAATACCCTGATTAAAAACCTCCACTCTACTTTATCATAAGGTTTGGTCATGTCAAGATTTATGACCACATTATTAGGGTTACCCCTCAGCCTTATATCATAAATCACCTCTTGAGCCAATAACACATTTACTGATATGTTTCTACCTTTAACAAAACCAGATTGGTTTTCTTATATCAATCTTGGAAGAAAACCTTCAATTCTATCATGAACAAGACTAGAGATGACTTTATTCTAAAAATTGCTCAGACTTATTGGCCTGATCTGAAAAGGAATGAATAATGTCCTTTTTAGGTATTAAGACCAGATTAGTATGTGTAATAAATTTTGGCAAAGTAGGACCCTAAAAGAAAGCATGAACCATTTGAATGATATCAGGACCTACAATATCCCAAAAGTTTTGATACAACCTCCAAGTAAAACCATTAGGACCACAATGTAACACCATAAAAAATTTTAAGCTAAGACTCGAACCATTCTTCATTGTCAGTAAGATTTTACCGAGAAATTTAAAATTTTCTTAAGTTTAAGGGTCGCTAGATGTAGCACCTTGAGTTACAAAAAGAACTACCGAGAATTCTTCAAGTCATTCCTAAGTTCTTTTATGTTTTGGGTCAACTTCAAACGACCATAACTTTTAGCTCAAGATGGGTTAGAAGACCCATAAGATATCAAAAGAAAGGTCTTGGAATCCTCTTTCTTATGACACGGAGTTTGCTACTTTTCAAGCTCGTATGAGGGAGATATGTCTGTTTGAATTCGGGTTGTCCAATTAAGGAAAGTTACCCAAAAATATGATGGGTATTTTGGTCTTTTCCTTACCCAATCAGCTTAGGACGAATTTTAGTAATATTTTGGGGACAAATATGATTTTGGTCAATTTTCATAAATCCAAATATGCTTAGGATTTAAGAAGAAAGTTCATTCCAGTAATTCCTAGGTTCTTCAATGTGTTGGGTCAACTTCAAACGACCATAACTTTTAGCAAATGATGAGTTAGGAGACCCATAACATATATCATAATAGCATTCACACAAATATTCTAACATAGAGTACAATCAATCATGGAAGAGATTCATTGACAATAGTAAAAAGATCAAATGAAAGGTCTTGGAATCCCATTTCCAATGCCGCCAAGTTTGTTAATTTTCGAGCTCGTATGACGGAGATATGCCCATTTGAAGTAGGGTTGTACAATTAAGGAAAGTTACCCAAAAATATGAGGGGTATTTTTGTCCTTTCCTTAGCCAATCGGATTTAATCATTTTTGGTAAGGTTTTAGGAGTCTAAACTGATTGGAATCAGTTTTTGTTATTCCTAAAATACGCTTAGGGTTTTTAGAGGAGCTCAAGAAGAGAAAATAAGAGAAAAGAGCAGAAAAAAGGGAAGGTTCAAGGTGTTCCTCAAGATTCTTACGATTCTTCGAGGGATTTCGCCAAGGATTTTATCCTAAGACAGATGTAAGCCTCCATAGTGTTGGGTTTGTTCGCCCACACACCAATCATGAGTTTCTTTTAGCAATTTCATCCATGAGATTGAGTATATTGATAATCTTGTTTAGTTCCTGAAGGTTTGTTCTTCGTTTTTGATAATGAAGTTCTTGTTGAGTTCTTGAGGTGAGAGTTGCGAATGAGTGTTGTTCTTGGTGGGATTTTGGTGTAGAATTTGTTGTAATTAGGTTGGATTTAAGGATTCAAAAGAATTTGGAGGAGATCATTCGAGTATACACGAGGTAGGGTTGGAAAAAAATTGAAGAAAAGTTCGTCAGTTTTGTCTAGAACGTGGCTGGGGCGGCGCACCCCTGTTGCACCTGAAGAGCTGGCACCCTGCGCCTACAGTCCGCCACAGACCAACCTAAGTCAACTGAGGGTTGGTGTGGTGCACCACTATTGCGCCAGGGACGTCAGGTCCTTTCCACCTCCGTTCTTCATTCCGTATTCAATCTTTCAAAACATGTCCTCACTCTTTTAGTGTTTTTTACTATCCAACCTACATCCAATCATCAAGAAATCATAAATATCAAGTTACGATCCTTGAATTCATAATTCAAATTCAAGGAAGAATTAAGAGTAGAGTTCAAGAAAGTCTTTGAGTTAAATCTTGAATCCTTCGAGATCAACTATCGATTTGAGTTCTTTAAAAGGGCTCCTTCAATCCATATTGATTTTAAACACTCTAAACTACTTCTAAACATCAAGAAATCATTCATAACATGAATCAAAACCTTGAATTCATAATTCAAATTCAAGGTAGAGTCAAGAGTTCAGTCTTGTGAGTTACTTTGAGTTATTTTGAGGAAGTCCCTTTGAGTCTTTTCGAGGAGTCTTCTACAATTACTTATAAATTGTTTTAAGAATCGAGTAAGTGAGTATGAGAAGGAGGAGAATTTATTCATGAGTCTACATTATCTTTGAGATCTTTGAGTCAAGTCGATCATGTAACATCTCGCAATTTGAAATAGCTAGGAAGAAGCTAAGAATTGGAAATAATCATTTTTGTAAATAATGAAAATCGGGAAATTTGTTCAAGTTAGGAAAAGTTGGGTTTTGGCCAACTTCAAACGTCCATAACTTCTAGCTCAAGATGATTTAGAGGTACTTCTAGATATGGTAGGAAATATCTTGGAATAATCTTTCCAACGCCACCGAGTTTACGGAATTCCAAGTTTGTATGAGTAAGATATGCCCTTTGGAAGTTGGGCTGTTGGATTAAGGAAAGTCTAAATCCGGACTTTCAAAGGGTAATTTAGCCTTTTCCTTACCTAATTATTCTAATTCATTTTTAAGAGTTTAATTGGGGTAAAGTCAGATTTCAGTCAGTTTTGGAAGAGTGAATTTCACGCTAGGGCTTGGAGAAAGGAGAAAAGAGGAGAAAGGAGAAGAAAACTCAAGGTTCGCCAAGAACGATCGATTTTGGTTATGGATTCGCCAAGAAATTCATCTTACAAGGTATGTGAGTCTTTCATAGCATTGGGTTCATTATTTATTTCAGGAAAATTAAGTTCTTGAAAGCTTAGAAATTGAGTTCTTGATGGGTTTGTTGAAGTTCTATTAAATTATTGATTTGTTGAAATCGTTGAGGAGTTGTTTGATTCGAATCCGTGATTTTAGGTTTGAATTTGAGTAGAATCTGATTTACTTTGAATATTTAATTTATTCTAAATGTTTGGGGAAAGAACCCATGGAGTTTAGAGGGTTTAGAGCTAGAAAATGAAGAAGAAATTTTGTCGGTCAAAATCTGGACATGCTTCCGCGTCGCGGACCCATTCCCCAAATCTAGGAAAAATTGGTCACGGAGTGTTCTGCCTCAAAAGTCATTTTCGAAACTAAATTTTAAATGTCTCTCCACATCGCGGACCCACCCTCAAATATTGAAATTTTGGTCTTTTCTCATGCTTAGCTATCTAAAATCATTCCTAAACACCATGAGATCTTTCCAATCAAAAATCACAATCCTTGAATCCATAATTCAATTCAAGGACCAGTTAAGAGTCAAGTCAAGAGAAATTAAGATCAAAGTCAAGAGAATTCAAGAATCAAGTTGAGAGAAATTCACAAACTCTTCCAAAAGTCTTTTGTAGACGTTTTAACTTTGTTTTAAGACTTAACTTTTGATTTCAGTAAAGAGTAAAGTTGAAGTTTATTTATTCAAAAGTATATGGGGACTAAGTATTCCCAAAGATATTTAAAATGTTTTCACATTTATATAAGAACGGAAACTGAGATTTTCAAAGAGCCTTCGGGCTAGTTTTCTGAAAAGAGTAATCGCTTTCTAAATGAAGCAAGAGGGGAAACTTTGATTTCCAAGATAGCCTTTGAGCTATGTTTTTTAGCACTAATCTCAAATCACAGAAGAAGTATGTTTTTAAACATAAGAGCTAATATTATATTATTTTGGAGAGTAGTATTGAGCACCGATATGGGGGAGAGTTCAAACAACTCACAGCCCCCATAAACCATGTAGCCGCCATGGGTAGAAAAGAATCATACTTTTTTAGATGATTCCTTTAGTGATTTTTAGCATAGACTAGTGGATCCACTTAGTATTTCAGGTTCTATACCCTCGGCAAGGTATAGGACGGCCCTGGCAGCGTGGGGCAAAGTGTCGTATCATCAGAATTGCTCTTACGTGATGGTTGTCGGTTACAGAAACTCCCACAGAAGTAATTGTATTCTTATATACACAGTTTATTGTATTTTTACATACATTTTCAGAGTTATAGTGTATCTTTGCATACACACAGAGTTGACATCATGTTTTAAACAGTTTTTCTTTATATTGGACTTGTTTTAAACTGCTTTATATTGAATTGAGTTCAGTTATGTTGAGTTGAATTGAGCCAGGTAAGTTCTTCAGATTTATTTCAAGCCTATATTATGTTTAGCATTCCAACTCGCATACTCGTACATTCAATGTACTGATGCCAGTTGTCCTGCATCTTATTGTGATGCGGACACAGGTAACTAGGATCGGCATCCAGCGCATCGTTGATCCAGTGAGCACTCCAGAGTCAGTTGGTGTGCCTCCTTTAATTCCGGAGGACACCTTTTATTGCTTTTTGTTTTATTATTAGTTCATTAGGATGTCGTGGGCTTGTCCCGACATCCATATCAGTCTTTTAGAGGCTTCATAGATAGATAGTCTGTTAGTTAAATTCAATTGTCACCACTTTATTATTGGCTTATGTTTTTGAGACTTGAGGTTGCCATTTTGGCCAAGTTGAATGTTGACTTTTAAACATTCTAAGTTTTGATCATTATAAATATGCATATAGCCTTCTGCTGAGTAAGTAAGCCAAGCCAAGGGTTCGCTGGGGCCAGCAATGGTTCTCGAGTGCCAGCAACGTCCGGGGTGTAGGCTCGGGGTGTGACAAACTTGGTATCAGATCCCAGAGTTCAAGAGTCCTAGAAAGTCTATGAAGCCGTGTCTGTAGAGTCCTAGTTATCAGTGTGAAGAGCGCCACATCTATAATTAGGAGGCTGCAAAACTTAGGAAAATTTCTCACTTCTTTCACACTCATTTCATGCGTTAGAGTTTGATATCTTAAAGTTTCCTTCTAATTCGTGCTTACGCATGTTTTTAGATAATCATGCCTCCATGAAGAGCAGTCAGAGGTCATTTGGCTAGGAGAAATGTTGAAGAGCAAGAGTTACCTAATGCACCTGAAGTGCAACCTCAAGGGGAAGTTACCAATGTTGAGTTTCGTGGGGCAATAAGGATGCTAAGTCAAGTTGTGACTAACCAAGCTAGGAAACAAGGAGGAGCTAGACAGGAAGTGACTGATACTTTGATGATCCGAGAGTTCTTGAGGATAAATCCTCCAAGTTTCACGGGTTCGAGCACTGTAGAGGATCCAGAGAATTTTATTGAGGAATTGAAGAAGGTATTTGAGGTCATGCATGTTCCCGATACTAAGCGAGTTGAACTAGGTGCATATCAACTGAATAATGTTTCTAGGACTTGGTTTGATCAGTGGAAAGACAGTAGAATTGAGGATGCACCACCTGCGAGTTGGGCCTATTTTGAGGAGGCTTTCTTGGGACGTTTCTTTCCCCGATAACTGAAAGAGGCTAAGGTACGAGAGTTCCTCCCACTTAAGTAAGATTCTTTGAGTGTTCATGAGTATGGGTTGAATTTCACCCAACTATCTCCCTATGCTCCGGAGATGGTCATAGATATGAGGAGTAGGATGAGTCTGTTTGTTGTTGGGTTGTCCCGTCTATCAAGCAAAGAGGGCCGGGCAGCAATGCTTATTAGGGACATTGACATTTCGCGGTTGATGGTCTATGTGCAGCAGGTAGAAAAAGAGAAGCTGAGGGATAGAGAGGAGTTCAAGAACAAGAGGGCTAACACAGGGAATGAGTCCGGGTAGCAGAATATTAATGCCAACCAGTCATATTTCAAACAAAAACAGAAGGGCCCTGCTCCATCATATGCTAGTGCACCTGCACCTAAGAACAAAGGTGAGTACAATAATTAGAACTTCAGAGCTAAACCTGCTTATTCTTAAGGTAGCATGGTACAAGGGGGTAGTAAGCCTCCTGCATGCGCCAAGTCTGGTAGGAACCATTCAGGTACTTGTCGTGAGGGCTCCACTGGTTGTTTCAAGTGTGGCCAGAATGGGCATTTCATGCGAGAGTGTCCAAAGAACATGCAGGGAAATGGTAATGGGGGCATTAGAGCCCAGTCTTCTTCAGTTGCTCCACCAGACAGAGCTGCACCTAGAGGGGCTACTTCCGGTACTGGCAGAGAAACAAACCGTTTATATGCTATCAACAGTCGCCAAGAGAAGAGGATTCGCCAGATGTTGTCACTGGTATGATCTAAGTCTTTGACTTTACTGTTTATGCTTTTCTAGATCCAGGAGCGAGTTTGTCTTTTGTAACTCCTTATGTTGCTATGAATTTTGATGTTATTCCTTAGCAACTTAGTGAACCATTCAGTGTTTCTACACTTGTTGGTAAGTCTATTCTAGCAGAGAGAGTTTATCGTGATTGTCCCATTTCCATCAATCACAAGAGTACCATGGCTGATTTAATTGAGTTAGACATGGTAGATTTTGATGTCATTCTTGGTATGGACTGGCTTCATGCCTGCCTCAGTTGATTGTAGAACTCGAGTTGTCAAGTTTCAATTTCCAAATGAGCCAGTCTTAGAGGGGAAAAGCAGTTCAGCAGTGCCTAAGGGTCATTTCAATTCGTACCTTAAGGCAAGAAAGTTAGTTTTTAAGGGGTGTGTCTATCACTTAGTCTGAGTTAATGACTCTAGTGTTGAGATACCTCATATTCAGTCAGTTTTAGTAGTAAGAGAGTTTCCAGAAGTCTTTCCTAAAGAGCTTCCCGGAGTCCCTCTTGAAAGAGAGATAGACTTCGGTATAGACCTTCTTCCAGATACTCGTCCTATATATATTCCTCCATATAGAATAGCACCAGCAGAGTTGAAAGAGCTTAAGGAGCAGTTAAAGGATCTCTTAGATAAGGGCTTTATTCGAGCAAGTGTCTCTCATTGGGGCGCTCCAGTCTTATTTGTGAGAAAGAAAGATGGTTCCCTTAGGATGTGTATAGATTACCGTTAGTTGAACAAGGTTACCATCAAGAACAAGTATCCTCTTCCAAGGATTGATGATTTATTCGATCAACTTCAGGGTGCCACATGTTTCTCTAAGATAGATCTCATATCAGGCTACCATCAGTTAAGAGTAACGGAATGTGATATTCCAAAGACAGCTTTCACGACCCGCTATGGTCATTATGAGTTTTTGGTCATGTCTTTTGGCCTGACAAATACACCAGCAGCGTTCATGGACCTTATGAATGGTGTGTTCAAACCTTATTTAGATTTGTTTGTTATCGTCTTCATTGATGACATACTAATTTATTCAAGGAACGAAGAAGATCATGTTAGTCATCTCAAAATAGTTCTTCAGACTTTGAAAGATAGAGAGTTGTTTGCCAAGTTCTCTAAGTGTGAGTTTTGTCTTGAGTCTGTGGCATTCTTAGGACATATTGTGTCTGGAGAGGGAATTAAAGTTGATACTCAGAAATTTGAGGCAGTGCAGAATTGGCCTAGACCTACATCTCCAATTGATATTAGGAGTTTCTTGGGTTTGGCTAGCTATTATAGAGGTTTGTAGAGGGGTTCTCGACTATTTCATCCCATTTGACCAAGTTGACTCAGAAGATAGTGAAGTTTCAATGGTCTGAAGCTTGTGAGAAAAGCTTTTAGGAATTGAAAAAGAGGTTGACTACTACCCAGTTTTGACTTTACCGAAAGGTACTCAAGGTTTTGTGGTGTATTGTGATGCATCTAGAGTTGGTTTGGGTTGTGTATTAATGAAAAATGGCAAAGTTATAGCTTATGCCTCCAGACAGTTGAAAGTTCATGAGAAGAATTACCCAACCCATGACTTAGAGTTGGCTGTTGTAGTATTCGCTTTGAAGATATGGCATCATTATTTGTATGGTGTTCATGTTGACGTATTCACTGATCACAAGATTCTTCAATATGTGTTCACTCAGAAAGAGCTTAATCTCAGATAGAGGAGGTGGTTAGAATTGCTCAAGGATTACGGCATAACTATTCTTTATCACTCAGGTAAGGCTAATGTGGTTGCTGATGCTTTAAGCAGGTTGTCTATGGGTAGTACCCCCCATGTTGAGGAAGAAAAAAGAGATTTAGCGAAAGATGTGCATAGACTTGCACGATTAGGGGTCCGACTAATGGATCCCACAGAAGGAGGAGTAGTTGTGATGAATGGGGCAGAGTCTTCATTAGTGTTAGAAGTAAAAAGCAAGCAAGATCAAGATCCCATTTTGCTTGAATTGAAGGCAATTGTTCATAAGCAAAAAGTAATGGCTTTTGAACAAGGGGGAGATGGTGTGTCGAGGTATCAAGGAAGATTGTGTGTACCAATGGTGGATGGACTCCAAGAGAGGATCATGGAGGAAGCTCATAGCTCCATATATTCCATTCATCCGGGTTCCACAAATATGTATCGCGATTTGAGAGAAGTCTATTGTTGGAATGGTATGAAGAAGGGCATTGTGGAATTTGTTGCTAAGTGCCCAAATTGCCAACAAGTTAAAGTAGAACACCAAAGGCCCGGTGGTTTGACTCAAAATATAGAACTTCCAGAATGGAAGTGGTAGGTTATTAATATGGATTTCATCACAGGCTTGCCAAGGTCTCGCAGGAAGCATGATTCTATTTGGGTGATTGTCGATAGAATGACAAAATCATCCTATTTTTTGTTATTAAAGACTACCCATTAAGAAGAAAATTATGATAGGTTATATATTCAGGAGGTGGTAAGAGTTCATGGAGTCCTTATTTCGATTATATCAGATAGGGATGCACAATTTACTGCATAATTTTGGAAGTCATTCCAGAAAGGCTTGGGTTCAAAGGTGAACTTGAGTACTGCTTTTCATCCTCAGACAGATGGTCAAGTAGAGCGCACTATTTAGACTTTAGAGAATATGTTGAGGGCCTATGTGATTGATTTCAAAGGTAATTGGGATGATCACTACCCCTTATTGAATTTGCATACAATAACAGTTACCACTCTAGCATCCAGATGGCTCCATACGAAGCTCTTTATAGGAAAAGATTCAGATCTCCTATTGGATGGTTTGAAGTTGGTGAAGCAGGGTTGATAGGACCAGATCTAGTTCATCAAGCTATGGAGAAGGTGAAAGTGTTTCAAGAGAGGTTGAAAATGGCGTAGAGTCGTCAGAAATCCTACACTGATGTTAGGAGAAGGGCGTTAGATTTCGAAGTAGATGATTGGGTATATCTTAAAGTTTCACCCATGAAGGGTGGTATGAGGTTTGGTAAGAAAGGGAAACTTAGTCCCCGGTATATTGGCCCTTACATAATATCGAAAAGGGTAGGTAATGTAGCTTATGAGTTGGAGCTACCACAAGAGTTAGCCGCGGTTCATCCGGTGTTTCACATCTCCATGTTGAAGAAATGCATGGGCGATCCTTCATTGATCATACCAACTGAAAATATTGAGATCAAGGATAGCTTATCTTATGAGGAGATTCATGTTCAGATTCTAGATCGCCAAGTTCGCAAGTTGAGGACAAAAGAGGTAGCATCAGTCAAAGTCCTTTCGAGGAACCAATTTGTTGAGGAAGCTACTTGGGAAGCTGAGGAGGATATGAAGAAAAGATATCCACATCTCTTTGAATCTGGAGAAAGTGCAGACCAAGGTACTAATTCTCTTCTTAGTACTCTTTTAAATTATGAGTGAGCATGTTGTTTGTTGCATTTGCTTGATGGGTGTTTGAACCTGATGTTACCACCCTTAGCCTAGTAAGATTAATCTCATTCAAGGATGAATGTTGCCAAGGGGGAGATATTGTAACATCTCGCAATTTGAAATAGCTAGGAAGAAGCTAAGAACTGGAAATAATCATTTTTGGAAATAATGAAAATCGTGAAATTTGTTTAAGCTAGGAAAAGTTGAGTTTTGGCCAACTTCAAACGGCAATAACTTCTAGCTCAGGATGCGTTAGAGGTACTGTTAGATATGGTAGGAAATATCTTGGAATAATCTTTCCAACGCCGCCAAGTTTGTGCGATTTCCGAGTTCGTATGAGTAAGATATGCCCTTTGGAAGTTGGGCTATTGGATTAAGGAAAGTCTAAATCCGGATTTTAAAAGGGTAATTTAGTATTTTCCTTACCTAATTATTCTAATTCTTTTTAGGAGTTTAAATGGGGTAAATTCAGATTTCAGTAAATTTTAGAAAAGTGAATTTCACGCTAGGGCTTAAAGAAAGGAGAAGAACGTTCAAGATTCGTTCAAGATTCGTCGAGAATAGCTTGAGGATTTCGTCGGGGGTGATCCCTACAAGGTATGTGAGATCACATAGTGTTGTGTTAGTTAACCCACGTGTCAATCATGATTTATTTCAGCAAAATTAATTTCTTGAAAGCTTAGAAATTGAGTTCTTGATGGGTTTGTTGAAGTTGTATTAAATTATTGATTTGTTGAAATTGTTGAGGAGTTGTTTGATCCGAATCCGTGATTTTAGGTTTGATTTTGAGTAGAATCTGATTTACTTTGGATATTTAATTGATTCTAAATGTTTGGGGAAAGAACCCATGGAGTTTAGAGGGTTTAGAGCTGGAAAATAAAGAAGAAATTTTGTCGGTCGAAATCTGGACATGCCTCCGCGTCGCGGACCCATTCCCCAGATCTGGGAAAAATTGTTTCGCATTGCGGAGAGGTCACGAAGTGTTCTGCCTCAAAAGTCATTTTTGAAATTATATTTTAAATGTCTCTCCGCATCGCGGACCCACCCTCAAATAATGATATTTTGGTCTTTTCTCATGCTTAGCTATCTAAAATCATTCCTAAATACCATGAGATCTTTCCAATCAAAAATCACAATCCTTGAATTCATAATTCAATTCAAGGACCAATTAAGAGTCAAGTCAAGAGCAGTTAAGATCAAAGTCAAGAAAAGTCAAGAGTCAAGTTGAGAGAAATTCATAAAGTCTTCCAAAAGTCTTTTGTAGTCGTTTTAACTTTGTTTTAAGACTTAAGTTTTGAGTTCAGTAAAGAGTAAAAGTTGAAGTTCATTTCTTCAAAAGTATATGGGGACTAAGTATTCCCCCAAGAGATTTAAAATGTTTTCACATTTAAATAAGAACGGAAACTGAGATTTCCAAAGAGCCTTTGGGCTAGTTTTCTGAAAAGAGTAATCGCTTTCTAAATGAAGCAAGAGGGAAACTTTGATTTCCAAGATAGCCTTTGAGCTATGTTTTTGAGCACTAATCTCAAATCACAGAAGAAGTATGTTTTTAAACATAAGAGCTAATATTATATTATTTTGTGGAGTAGTATTGAGCACCGATATAGGGGAGAGTTCAAACAACTCACAGCCCCCATAAACCATGTACCCGCCATGGGTAGAAAAGAGTCATACTTTTTTAGATGATTCCTTTAGTGCTTTTTAGCATAGACTAGTGGGTCCACTTACTATTTCAAGTTATATACCCTCGGCAAGGTATAGGATGGCCCTGGCAGTGTGAGGCAAAACGTCGTATCATCACAATAGCTCTTACGTGATGGTTATCGGTTAGAGAAACTCCCACAGAAGTAATTGTATTCTTATATACACAGTTTATTGTATTTTTACATGCATTTTCAGAGTTATAGTGTATCTTTGCATACACACAAAGTTGACATCATATTTTAAACAGCTTTTCTTTATATTGCACTTGTTTTAAACTGCTTTATATTGAATTGAGTTCAGTTATGTTGAGTTGAGTTGAGCAAGGTAAGTTCTTCAGATTTCTTTCAAGCCTATGTTGTGTTTAGCATTCCAACTCGCTCACTCGTACATTCAATGTACTGATGTCAGTTGGGCTGCATCTTATTGTGAAGCAGACACAGGTAACTAGGATCGGCATCCAGTGCATCGTTGATCCAGTGAGCACTCCAGAGTCAGTTGGTGAGCCTCATTGCATTCCGGAAGACTCATTTTATTGCTTTCAGTTTTATTATTAGTTCATTAGGATGTCGTGGGCCAGTCCCGACATCCATCTCAGTTGTTTAGAGGCTTCATAGATAGACAGTCAGTTAGTTAAATTCAATTGTCACCATTTTATTATTGGCTTATGTTTTTGAGACTTGAGGTTGCCATTTTGGCCAAGTTGAATGTTGACTTTTAAACATTTTAAGTTTTGATCATTATAAATATGCATATAGTCTTCTGCTGAGTATGTAAGTCAAGCCAAGGGTTCACTTGGGGCCAGCTACGGTTCTCGAGTGCCAGCCATGTCTGGGGTGTAGTCTCGGGGTGTGACAGATCATGCCCATAATTCCGCGTGAACTTCATAACTTGATTTTCTTTGAGAGGAGTAGTATCTTCAAGTTCTAAGTCTTGAGTATTGAGTTCTAATAATTTTGGTATTATATTCCTAATCATGGGACTACTACATGTTACCCATGAAGGTCCTTGAGTTGAGTAGCTCATGCGCATAATTCTGCATGAACCCTCCGAGTCGAACATTCTTGAGATGAATAGTATCATTAACTCCTTGAGTTCTGGAGTAGTTGAGTTCCAAGTATTGTGTTTTATGCATGGTTATTAAAAACCTTGAATTGAGTCGTTCACGTCCATAATTCAGAATGAACCCTATTTTATAATGTCATTTTTCAAATTATTTTAAAACTTATTTTAAAGACTTGTGCACTGAGTTAAGGAAGAGTAGAGCTGAGTTTATTTTCATTAAAATGATATATGGGAACTAAGTATTCCCAAGAGTAAATATTTTTACATTTAAGACGAGAGGAAACTGAGATTTCCAAAAGAGTTTTGAGCAGTTTCAGTACCATCTCTTTTAAGAGAAAGATTTTTGAGCAATAATCTCAAAACACAAAAAGAGTTATGTTTTTAAACATATGAGCTAGTTATATTTTGGGAGTAGTATTGAGCACCGATATAGAGGAGAATTCAGACAACTCACAGCCCCCATAAACCATGTATCCAACGTGGTTAGAAAGGGTCATACTTTTTAGATGAGACCTTATTGATTTTTAGCATAGACTAGTGGATCCACCTAGTAGTAGGTTCTATACCCTGGGAAAGTATAGGACAGTTCTTGCTGTGTGGGCTAGGCGTTGTATCATCACATAGCTCATAGTATTGGTTGTCGATTAGAGAATCTCCCACATAGTTACTTTGTATTTTTATATACAAACAGAGTTTTATTGTATTTTCATACAATTGAGTTACTATTTTATTTTTGAATACAACAGAGTTATTATCTATTGTTTTAAAAGCTTTCCAAACACTGCATCTTTTATCGTTGCTGAGTATCTTGAGTTTGAGTTGAGTATCTTGAGTCAAAATTGAGTACCTTATTGTTGAATTGAGCCCTATTCCTCTGAGTTGAGTTGAACTATGATTCACTGAGTTAAGTATCTTATTGTTGAGTTAAGTATCTTATTTCTGAGTTAAGCCATACTTCTATGAGTTGAGTGGAACTATGTTTCATTGAGCAAAGTAGAGTTTAGTGAGTTGAGAAAGGTAAGTATGTTTCTTTTCCATCAGTTCAAGCTTATGCTTATGCTTATGCTTTAGAGTTCCCCTTACATGCTCGTACATTCCATATACCGAGTCATTTGGCCTATATCATTTCATGATGCAGATACATGTATTCAGGATCAGCAATAGACATTTTGTTGAGGTCATGTGATATTCTAGTCAGCTTTGGTGAGCCATATTATATTCTAGAGGACTTCACCTTTATCTTACGGTTAGTAGTTTTGAGATGTCGTGGTTCTTGTCCCGATATCCTTCTATAATAGTAGAGGCTTCATAGATAGACAGAGTTGAGGAGTTTCTGTAATTACTTTTATTTTGAGTATTGTACAAACTTCTAAAAAGGTTGAGTATTTGAGTTCAATGAAATATAATTTAGTTTTTAAGATTTGGTATGTTTGAGTTAGTCTTCCGCTTGTAGTCAGCCAGGATGAAGGTTCGCTTGGGGACCAGCAATGGTTCTGGAGTGCCAGCCACGTCCAGGGTCTACACTCGGGTCATGAAAAACATGGTATCAGAGCACACAGTTCAAGTGTCCTAAGGTATCTATGAATCTGTGTCAGTAGGGTTTTGTTTATGGTTGTGAGAGCCCCACTTCTATAAACAAGGGACTACAGATATTTAAGAAAAGTTTCCCTTCTTTCATACTCTTAATCTTGCAATAGAGTTATGTCATAGAGTCTGGTTCTAAATCATGTGTTCTTATATCCATTTGACTACCCCTCATACTAGAGGTGGTTGAAAAGCAAAGTTAGTTCTTTATCGATGAGTTTCTCTTAGAAAAGTCTTAAGGAAGTCATGACACTCCAGAGGGGTTTGAGAGAATCCTGGGAGTGAGTAAAGTATTGAGTTTGAGAAAATGCACTCATATTAATGTGAATCATGCATTTGTGCTAAAAACGAGTTGTACTCTCTTCTCTAAATCCCTGTTTCAGTTGAGATCCTTATGAGTAAGTATGTTTAGAGATTGGGTAGTATTCTCATCCAAAAAGGTAGCATGAATTACGAAATTATGAGCAGTAGTAGTGAAAGTGCCCAGAGTTAGAGGAAAGTAAGAAGAGGTTCAGTAATCAAAGGATAGGAGATAATGATGGGGCAGATTATGTTATTGCAATCATGCACACAGTCAGTTGTAAGTGATGAGTTCCTTTATGAGTGGAATAAGGAATAATAATGTTGTAGAGAGTTGTCCATAGAAGGCAGAGTAATTATTACTAGTCATAATGAGATAAAGTATATTTTAACCAAAATAGAGTTGATGGTCGATGTATCATCGTGGCAGAGGAGACTAAATTCATGTGTTGAATAAGAGAACAGAGTATTCATGAAGTGATAGATCTAAGCTAGGCATATGATTTGTTTTAGAGGGTCATGATGTTCAAAAGGTTATAGAATTGATTAAGTAATGAGGTATAATAAGAGGGAAAATAGTACTTAAGTTGTGAAAAGGGGATGTAGACCAGTTTAGAGATGATGAAATAGGTCCATAGCTTTCAAGTTTCAGTTTTAGACCTAAGGGGAGATGATAAGATGAGAAATCAATTCAAGTGTTGAGAATAAGATAGTAATGAGCTCAAAAGTGTATGGGAGATATCCTTCTAGAGATCATTTTAGTAGTGGAGTGATGATAGGAGGAGGAGATTAATGTTCTCATCGTGATAAGGATGGTTTGATAATTCCATATAAGGTTGTAAATGAGTAGGAAGAGGAGGATGAGGTTTTACTATAAGAAATAGTTAAATGAGAGCCCTTAGTTGCTTTCGAGTAGTAATGCGGGAAATTCTAGTAGGTATGACAGAGATGATAAGGGAATGAGAAATTCATAAGGAGCTGGTTAGTAGGAGTACATGGAGTTGTTAGAATGCTAAGCTTGAATGTGGTGTTGATAAACATTAGGTGGTTCTTGACATGAGCCCAATGTTGATTAAATCTGGTGGTAAAGATTAAAATTCTTGGGATGAGATTCCCTATCGATGTATAGAACCCGAACCTTAGGATTTGGGTTAAACTTGAATATAACAAGAGCGTGCCATTAGACTCAGACCTTGGTAAGATAAGCCATGTACCCTTGTGGGAGCTATGAGTTGCATCCAATGAGGCATGGTATTCCTATTCTTACTTCATGCCTAGACTTATGTTGTTCCAGATAAGTTAACTTCAGAGAGAGCGTGACTATGTTTACAACAACATCATTCTTCGTTTAGGTGCTATAGAAAGTCCCAACTCTTGGTATGAATCAGTCCAGCCTGTATTTAGTAGTCAAGTTCATGAGTTAGGGGAGATGGTAAGAGTAACCCCGTTCCATACGAGTCCAGTCGTCATTCGAGGACAAATGATCCCAAGGGGGAAATAATGTAACATCCCGAAAAATTTTGAGCTAAGACTCAAACCATTCTTCGTTGTGAGTAAGATTTTACAGAGGAATTTAAGATTTTCTTAAGTTTTAGGGTCGCTAGATGTAGCACCTTGAGTTCCAAAAAGAACTAAATAGAATTCATTCAAGTCATTCCTAGGTTATTTTAAGTTATGGGTCAAGTTCAAATGACCATAACTTTTAGCACAGGATGGGTTAGGAGACCCATAAGATATCAAATAAAAGGTCTTGGAATCCTCTTTCCAACGCCGCCTAGTTTGCTAATTTTCGAGCTCGTATGAGAGAGATATGCCTATTTGAGTTGGGCTGTCAATTAAGGAAAGTTACACGAAAATATGAGGGGTATTTTGGTCTTTTTCTTACCCAATCAGCTTAAAACGAATTCTAGTAATATTTTGGGGACATATCTGATTTGGGTCAGTTTTCATAAATCCAAATACGCTTAGGGTTATAGAAGAGAGTTCATTCAAGTCATTCCTAGGTTCTTCTATGTTTTGGGTCACCTTCAAACGACCATAACTTTAACACAAGATGAGTTAGGAGACCCATAAGATATCAAATGAAAGGACATGGAAACCTCTTTCCAACGCCACTGAGTTTTGGTGATTTTCGAGCTCATATGAGGGAGATATGCCCATTTGAAGTCAGGCTGTCCAATTAAGGAAATTTACCCAAAAATATGAGGGATATTTTGGTCCTTTCCTTACCCAATCAGATTTAAACATTTTTCGTAAGGTTTTAAGAGTCTAAACTGATTTGAATAAGCTTTAGTTATTCCTAAAGTACGCTTAGGGTTTTTAGTGGAGTTCAAGAAGAGAAAATGAGAGAAAAGAGGAGAAAAGAGGGAAGGTTCAAGGCGTTCGTCAAGATTCTTGCGATGCTTCGAGGGATTTCACCAAGAATTTTATCCGAAGAGGTATGTAAGCTTCCTTAGTGTTGGGTTTGTTCATCCAAACACCAATCTTGAGTTTCTTTTGCGAATTTTATCCATGAGATTGAGTATATTGATAATCTTGTTGAGTTCTTGAAGTTTTGTGCTTCGTTTTTGATAATGAAGTTCTTGTTGAGTTCTTGAGGTGAGAGTTGCGAATGAGTGTTGTTCTTGGTGGTTTTTTGGTGTAGAATTCTCTATAATTAGGTTGGGTTTAAGGATCCAAAAGAGTTTGGAGGAGATCATTCGAGTTTAGGCAAGGTAGGGCTGGAAAAAAATTGAAGAAAAGTTTGTTGGATTCGTCTAGAAAGTGGCTTGGGCGGCGTACCCCTATTGCGCTTGAAGGGCTGGTTCCCTGCGCCTAGATTGCGCCCCATACCAGCCTCAGTTGACTGAGGGCTGGCGTAGTGCACCACTACTGCACCAGGGACGTCAGGTCCTTTCCACCTTCGTTCTTCGTTCTGTATTCGATCTTTCAAAACATGTCCTCGCTCTCTTAGTTATTTTTAATATCCAACCTACATCCAATCATCAAGAAATCCTATTTATCAAGTCACGATCCTTGAATTCATAATTCAAATTCAAGGAAGAGTTAAGAGTAGAGTTCAAGAAAGTCTTTGAGTAAAATAGTGAATCCTTCGAGATCAACTATCGATTTGAGTTTTTTAAAAGGGTTCCTTCAATCCCTATTGATTCTTAACACTCTAAACTTCTTTTAAACATCAAGAAATCATTCATAACATAAATCATAACCTTGAATTCATAATTCAAATTCAAGGTAGAGTTAAGATTTAAGTATTGAGAGTTCTTCCGAGTTATTTTGAGAAAGTCCTTTTGAGTCTTTTCAAGGAGTCTTCTACAATTACTTATAAATTGTTTCAAGATTTGAGTAACTGAGTACGAGAAGGAGGAGAATGTATGTATTAGTCTACATTATCATTGAGATCCTTGGGTCAAGTCGTTCATGCCAATAATTCTGCGTGAACTTCATAACTTGATTTTCTTTTAGATGAGTAGTATATTCAAGTTCTAAGTCTTGAGTATTGAGGGATTATATTCCTAATCATGGGACTACTACATGTTACCCATGTAGGTCCTTGAGTTGAGTAGTTCATGCCCATAATTCTGCATGAACCTTATATGTCGAGTAGTCTTGAGATGAGAAGTATCATTGAGCCCTTCAGTTGAGTAGTCCATGCCCATAATTCTGTATAAACCCTCCGAGTCGAACATTCTTGATATGAGTAGTATCATTGACTCCTTGAGTTCTAGAGTTGTTGAGTTCCAATTATTGAGTTCTATGCTTGGTTATTGAAAATCTTAAATTGAGTCGTTCACGTCCATAATTCGGCATGAACCATATTTTAAGAAATCATTTTACAAATTGTTTTAAAACTTGTTTTAAAGACTTGAGCACGAAGTTGAGGAAGAGTATAGCTGAATTCATTTTCTTTAAAATGATATATGGGAATTAAGTATTCCTAAGAGTAAATGTTTTTACATTTAAGATGAGAGGAAACTGAGATTTTCAAAAGAGTTTTGAGCAGTTTGAGTACCATCTCTTTTAAGAGAAAGATTTTTGAGTAATAGTCTCAAAACACAGAAAGAGTTATACTTTAAACATAGGATCTAGTTATATTTTGGGAGTAGTATTGAGCACTAACATGGAGGAGAGTTCAGAGAACTCACATCCCCCAGAAACCATATAGCCAACGTGGGTAGAAAGGGTCATACTCTTTAGATGATTCCTTATTGCTTTTTAGCATAGACTAGTGGATCCACTTAGTAGTATGTTTTATACCCTGGCAAAGTATAGGACAGTTTTGGCAGTGTGGGCTAGACGTTGTATCATCACATAGTTCATAGTGATGGTTGTCGGTCAGAGAAACTCCCACAGAGTTACTTTGTATTTTTATATACAAACAGAGTTATTTATTGTATTTTTGCATACAACTGAGTTATTATCTATTGTTTTAAAAGCTTTCCATACATTGCATCTTTTATCGTTGTTGCGTATCTTGAGTTTGAGTTGAGTAGCTTGAGTCGAAATTGAGTACCTTATTGTTAAGTTGAGCCCTATTACACTGAGTTGAGTTGAACTATGTTTCACTGAGTTGGGTATCTTATTGCTGAGTTGAGTATCTTATTTATGAGTTAAGCCATATTTCTCTGAGTTGAGGGGAACTATGTTTCATTGAGTTGAGTGAGTTGAGAAGAGGTAAGTATGTTTCTTTTCCATTAGTTCAAGCTAATGTTTATGCTTTGGAATTCCCCTTACATGCTCGTACATTCCATGTACTAAGCCATTTGGCCTTCCATCATTTCATGATGCAGATAGAGGTATTCAGGATCATCAACAGACATTTCGTTAAGGTCATTTGATATTCTAGTCAGCTTTGGTGAGCCATCTTATATTCCGGAGGACTTCACCTTTATCTTACATTTAGTAGTTTTGAGATGTTGTGGGTCTTGTCCTGATATCTTTCTGTAATAGTAGAGGTTTCATAGATAGATAGAGTTGAGGAGTTTCTGTAATTACTTTTATTTTGAGTATTTTAGAGTCCTTTAAAAAGGTTGAGTATTTGAGTTCAATGAAATTTAATTCAATTTTTAAGCTTTTGTATGCTTGAGTTAGTCTTCTTTTTGTAGTCAGCCAGGATGAGGGTTTGCTTGGGGACAAATAATGGTTCTCGAGTGCCGACCACATCCAGGGTGTAGACTCGGGACATGACACACAAGCACTAGAAATATTCAATTTAAAGACCACTTTTTTTTATCTCTACAGCATCAGGCATATCATTAATACAAGCATTATCTTCCTGGTAGATCTGAGGTTGTATCCACGGTAACAAGGACATCTCCTCATCAGTAACACCACATATAAACTATTTTTCAAAAATCAAACCCCTTCTTTTGTGATATCACATTATGATTTTGTCCATGACCCATATACTTCTAATATTCTTCTCAATGCAAGCCTTCTTCTTCTACCCCTAACTAGGGAATGAAAGAATTTTGTGTTCTTGTCTCCTTCTTCAAACCATTGAATACTAGCCTTCTGCCACCAAAAATCTCCTTCATAGTGAAGATAAAGTTTTAACTCTGCATTAGTGAAGATAAAGTTTTAACTCTGTATGTGCTTGCTGCAAGATAGACCTATTATCAGGAGAAGGATCTTTCTGAAATAGGACTTATTTAATCTTCACAATCTCTTCTCTAATAGCTATTTGCTTAAAAATATCCCCAAACTTATCTCTACTCCATTTGGACAAAGCTTTTCTGGTCCTTTTGTGTTTCTGTTTCTGTTTCAGCTAGATGAAGATGTCATCAGAATTTTTCAGCCACCCAATTTTGCTGCACAATTGCTTTGAAATCTTCCCTTTCACTCCAAATTTTCAGAAATTTGAAAGGCTTAGCTATATGAGGATTTCCCACCCCACCAGAAAGGAATAATGGAGCATGATCAGAGCCTGTTCTATCAAGATGTTCAACTCCAATATCGCCATACAAGTCAAGAAATGATTAATTAACAACAATCCTATCTAATCTCCTGAAAACACATTCTTCATCCACCCTACCATTCCACTAGGTAAAAGGATTTACTGAAAAATTAATATCAGAGAGATCACATAAATGAATACAGATGGAAAAGTCCTCATATTCATGTTGATAAATAGGTAATCCACCTATCTTTTCTTCATCCCGTAGAATCACATTGAAATCACCTCCAACCATCCAAGGCATGGAATAATTACTACTTACTGTTAAAAGATATTTCCAAAGACCTAATATCTGAAGACTTGAACATTTAGCATAGACCATAGTAGCTAGAATCTGAGTACCATCTTCCAAAGTGAGATGTAATGTCAACTTCTCCTTTGAGTGTGAAACAACCCCTACTTGAATATTCTGATTAAAAAATATCGATATCTTTCCATTTATATTATAATTGAATATTGCATCCCTAATCTTCTTTTGTACCTTTGTATCTGTCTAACATTTTGAAATGGATCCACCAAAACAATCATCATAAACTTCTGATGTCTATGAAGAATTTGTACCTTATGAAAGGCATGTTGTGTTCAAACAGACCTAATGTTTCAGCAGAACTAGATTTCACCACCCTCATAGTTTGAATTCTTGTAGGCAAAGTAGTAGTTGTTCTCCTCTCCCCTTGATTTTTGTCACTTTTGATGTCACTCTAGGTGATAGACCAAGTACTTTACTGAGTTGTTGCATGTTTGAGTAATTTTTCTTTTCTTCTTTATCCTCTACCTCTGGCCCTTACTCTATTATTGTAACTTTTGTGGATGACATTGCATGTTCCTCATGCAGACAGTAGTGTGAGACCAACTCATGCAACTTTTCCATTGGATCAGACTTACTAGTAAGAACAATATAGCCTAAGGTTTATTCAGATTTAGTGTTCTTTAGCTCTAACATCTTTTGGGAATTATGATTATTCTCCAATGCTATTATCTCATCATATGTTTCTGCTATTTGTAGAAGTTTCGGATATATAACATTTCTTAATTCCTTCATCAATACCATCTCCTCTCTATTCCCTTGTTTATCTGCAGGTACTATAACCATTGTCTTGTTATTATCATTCTCCTCTTCATTCTGTGCATCAATATCACTAGCATGAATGTGATTCTTTCTTTCTTTTATAAACAACATTGTCAGTACCCCCCTCTCAACTGATCTTGTTGATGCTCAGCATTTCACCTTGATGGTCTTCATTATCATCTGTTGCTACTTCAGGTATTGTCCCTGGTATCTCCTCATTATTACAAATACTAGTCTAATCCCCTTTTTCCATGTCTTGTTGAAATTATATAGATACAGAGGTATCAAATTGAGTTTTTCTATATTTGTAGGAACACCACATATCTCCCCTTCTTTGGCATTGTCTTCATCATCATCATGATCAGTCCTTATTGTCTTTTGTTCACCTTTTTCTATACCAGTGCAGTGGAATGTTGTTTGATCAACTTTTGCAAAAGCTTTAGTGATCCAATCCTATGTGGATATGTGTTTTTGAGTATTTTCTTCTTTATGTTGTGTCTTCTCTTTGTGAAGATTGTAATTCTTATTATTTTTTTTCTTTTCTCCTTTCTCTTTATTAGTAATGATTGTACTACTTGTACTAATCTCCTCATGTTGTTGGTTCTCCATGTGTATGCTACTGTCATTAAGAGCTGCAAAAGAATTGTTTGTTTTGATATCTTCTACTCTTTTCCTTTGTTCCTTATTTTTGTGTTTGGAGACTATTTTACTAATAAGTAGCCACTTCTTGAATTGTCTATCTACCCATATTACAGTTTCATCTAATTGCACATATTCATATTTCCTCTTCTGTTTTTCTTGATGTTCTTCATGCACTGGCTTTCTAAGTTCAGGGTTAAGTACCTTACATTCAATTTCAATATGTCCAATATTTCGGAACCATGTCATATTGATTATGAATTTTCTCCACCCTAGACGCTTCATTTTCTGCATTCACCATTTCAAGTTCTACATACTTAGTAAAATCTGCAAGCAAGTCCACCTGCACCTTGAACCTAGCACTGCTTGGTCGAGTCTTATTTATAGTAGCCATGTCCAAGTGTAGTGGTTTCCCTATTGTTCAAGCTAATGAAAATATGGGTTCCTTAACAAAAAAGGTTGGTTTTAAATCCGAAAAAGAAATCCATCTCATCGCTTCTATTATTTCCTCCTCTAAATTAAATTTAGCATCATAAATCAAAGATCTCATCACATAGGAGTAGCCATCCTTAAAGAGAATTTAGTAATTACGTTTAGACATCGTGTTGATAAACTCATCCTGCCTACTAAACCTCATTAATATGTATCTATTCCTTAGTAAACCAATCTTCCAATCTACTTTTACATTACATTGTTTGGGAATTTGAATACGAAGTTCCTAGATTTCAGGCCATTTACATGAAAATTTACCAATCACCATGTATTGTAGGTTCTCAATAATAATCATTCTATCCACTTCTTCCTCAGTCCATACCACCCTTGGTAATCCTTTATTGTAACAGAGCTTCTTAATCGGAATTGGGTTCTTTGTTGAGCTATTAGTGCCTGTTCCATTATTTGCTTTAAGAATATCAACATATTGACCTAACATTGGTAAACTCTCCTTACTGATGGTAGGCAAACCTGTAGGGTCATTAGGTTTAGGATTAATCAAATTTGAACGGATGAGAGCTTGTAGTATAGGGAAAGAGTAATCAGGTGAAAGTGGTAACGTTGGACCAGCACTAGCAGAAGGCTGGCCAGCGGCCGTATTGGTCATTCCGGTGATATCAATCAATACTGGTTAGGGTTTTTTTTCATGAGAGAAAAGAGAGGGAAAATATTAAGCGACATTTTGGGTTCAACTTGTTTTTTTACCAAATAAAATGGAAAAATAACTATATATTATTTTATGCATTGTAAAGGATGGAATAACTAAAATTAATAATTGAATCTTTCATAACTAACACATGTATGACATACAAATTCCCTCATAATTTATCCATGTATTATTTTTCACAAATGATGATAATTGCAACTTTTTAATATTTTATAATATACAGTTTTGTAAAATAAAATAAATATCAACAAATTTAAATTTGTGTGAGAAACTTGGCTTCTCATAAATCCTAAAGAATCATCAGGATTTATGGACAAAAATTAACAAATCTTCAAATATTTAATCACAAATTTTAACAGATCACCAGAATTTGAACATGAACTTCTGATAAATTGTCATAATTTATTGTGCAAAACTATGGCTAAAAGCTATATTTGCAAATTTTATTGTCATAGAATCAAATATTAAATATTAATTACAAAAATATTATCTACAAAAAAAACTTATTTTTTAAATAGTTACAGGGTCTGTGCTAGCACGGACTCAATTATAGTTACCTCTAAATACAATCAATAAAAATTTCCGTCCTATTATTCTTAGATATCAATAATATGTTTGAACTGCAGTTAATTTGGAACACAAGATTAGAAGGCACAAGATACTTTCTTTTTTAAAAATAAATATGGGTGTAAGTTCAATTCTTTTATTGATTGGACAGTTTCTATATCTATAAAAAGGCACATCATATTTACTTAGATTTTTATTGTGAATTTATTTTTAATATGCATTTTTAGTTTTGAAGTGTTGGTAATAAATTAAAATCCTTAACACGCAATATTGAATTTCGAAAACACTATATCCTAACTTCAATCGATTAACAAAAGTTTTTACCTTTTAATTTTCTATTTTACATTTCAAACAATTAGTCTCTTTTTTCCTCCTTAAGAATTTCATCTTTTAGTCCCTTGGTAGCTCAAACTCACAATCGTAAGAGTTAAAATGAAGGGTGTTTACCATTCGAGCATCTCTCTCTTGTCAAATAAATAGTCTTGAAATATAGACACAGTTAAAAATTTATATTCAAAACTCATACTCCATCCGTTTTAAAAAAGAATGATCTGCTTTACAAAAAAAATGACCTATTTTCTTTTTTGACAACATTTTAATTTCAGTTCTCTACGTAACATGTTTAAGACCACAAGATTAAAGGGAATTTTGGTACATTTTCCATAACTTTAATTTAGGACCACAAAATTGAAAAAACTTTTTGGCAAACCAAATTATATCATTCTCTTTGAAACGGAGAGAGTAACAATTATTATAAGATACACTCGCACGTGTCCATAAACTTGTAGTAAAGATAATAATCTTGGCAAGATTTTTATATCAATTTAGTCATCTGATAGGTCAAGACTCAAGTTTTATAAAATAAATATTTTACGCGAATGTATTCTTATTTCCGCCAGAATGAAGTGTCAAACACTATATAAAAATTAACTTAAAACACTAATTAATCTATTATATTTGTTAATAATCAAAATTATAACTCACAATAACTCCAACAAAATCATAATGTTTACCTACTCAGCATTAGCATTTGACAATCACAAGTCTCCACCATCAGCCTTGTCACAACTCATAAAATTGTTGGAGAAAGTAAGAGCAAAAAGCTAATTGGAAAGAAAGAAAAATAAAGAAATGAAATTTGTCACACCCCTTTTTGCGCATGGCGGAAGGATTTTTCCAATTTAAGTGACGTTATTGAATAGGGATTATTTTATTTTATTTTTCGGAGTCGCCACTTGGAATTGAGTTATGGTGTTCCAAGTCACCTTTTCTTTTTAATCCCTAATCAAAAGGAAATGACTCTTTATTTTGGTCTGCAAATCAGAAATTCAGGTAACGAATTCTGTTGACTGAGGGGAAGGTATTAGGCATCCCTCGAGTCCCGTGGTTCTAGCACGGTCTCTTTTATTGACTTATACTTACGTTAAATTATTATTATTATTATTTTGGATACATTATTATAGGTCATGGTTTGCTTATTTTTTTTATTGTTGAATTTTTATTAGTCTGAACCTAGATGCGTAACCGCATTCTTGGTCTTGACATTTAGAGGCAAAACTGTATTTTTCTCTCGAGTACCTCACACCTAATAATCTCAATTTACACCTCTTGATTTAAATTACTAAAAATTAATTATTAAAAAATTTGGTCAAGGTGCGCCACCGTATCCTTGAATTTCTTTTAAGTGTTTTAAAGAAAATGTGTACCCACATTCTTAATTGAAACCATTTTTAGTGTATCTAAATTTGCCTACAAAAATTAGTCTGCAAATTTTTAAGCGTGAATCAAGGGTTGCCGAACTACCACCGACCACAATAATAATAATAATATTAGTAATAATAATAATAGTAATAATAATATTATTATTTCATCATAAACATGTGCACAATAGTTATTACTCACTGTTGAAATTTTCTTATTAGTTTTTATTTTATATATTTATTTATTAAAGAAAAACTAAGCTAGCACTCAAAACATAAAAGCAACACCCATATTATTGCACAAAAATAACTTATCACTTATTTGAACACAACTCAACAAATAATTCATCAAAATTAATAAGGCACAAGCACCAAAACAAATAATCACAAGTTATACAATTTCATTTCTAATTTAATGATATAAAAGCTTCTAACAAATTTCAATATTATAATGCTAAAATTAAACACACATAAATTTGAGCAACTTCATGATATTAGAATCACATCTTGTATAATAATGAAATCAAATTATACAATGAAGATTAAATGGTACCTCTTGCGAAAATTCAATTCACGAAAAGGAAACAATCCTAATAAGGACCCACGAACTCAGAACCATGAAAGCAAACCTCGAACTCAACCTCTAAGTGTGGGGTTGGAAGGAATTAAAAAATGTTTTGATGTTTTGATTTTTTTTCTATACGTACGAGGGTCTTTAGGTATGAATGCATAGTGTATTCTTTCTTCTCTTTTTTTGTACACTTTTTGTGTGTGTTGTTTGTGTTTTTTTTTTGTTGTGTGCAGAGGTCTTGATGTAGGTATGTGTATTAATATAGGGGTGTGTGTTGTAAAGTAGTATGTGTGTATGGATGTGTAGTGGTGTAGTATATGTGTAGTGAGTGGAGTGGGAAATTATGGTGAAGTGGGGGTGAGGGTTGTGGGAAATGGGAAGAGTAGTGGGGGTTAATGTGTAGGTATATATAAATATAAAATATAATAATTAAAAATATTAACTAATTATTTTAAATTAATATACATATAAGAAAAGTTAAATAGCTAATTAAAAAATATAATCAAGAAACACTAGTTTATTTATTAAAGCTAAAATTAAAAGAAAACATATATTTTTGAAAGTTTTTATTTCTTTTTGAATAAATTAAAAATAAGACTTACCAAAAAATGTGATTCTATTTTTGTTATTTTCAAATCTTTTAAAATAAACTTAATAAAATAAGATAAAAGTCTAAATATTTAATTTAAATTTTTATAAAAATATTTAAGCTCTAAAAATGGTGTAAAACTTAAGTTCGGTCAAAAATTATGTGTCTACAGTTTGCCCCTCTTTGACTGGAAACATGAAGAGTTTTCAAACAAAGAAGTAGACAACACGACAAATATTGACTAGACTCTTATTCGAAAAAAATAAATTTGTGCGACCAAGTCCTGGTTTTGGACATCCTACATATCTCGAGTTATAAGAGAATCAGGTCACGTGTAGTTCAAGGAGATGAGTTGGAAGTTAAGTGAGGTTCCATCGAGGCTCCAGGTCGCGGCTCTTATCCTTACATAAAAAAAAATGAAAGCTAATAGTCAAAAAGGAAAATAAAAGTACAAGCTCCTATTTATGCAGCTTCTCTTGAGTCTTGACTTTGAGATATCACCTTGATTTTGGTGAGTATCTTGATCTTGAATGAATCCAATGCTTGACTTGCCACTTAGAGTGTGTTTTTGACACTCTTCAAAAATGACAATTTGAAAATGTTCTTGAATGACTACAGTTTTCTGATCAATAACTGAATAGAAGCAAGTGTCAGGTACTCAGGTTGCGATATGCATTGAAGAAGCTGATTCTAGCTATCATGGGGATTGATTATTCTGAAAAGAGTTGAAACTTTGTTCTTGAATTTCAAATCCATGTTTCGCTTGAACAAACCTGAAAACCATCACAAACAAAAGAAATAAACAAAATATTTGCCCCAGTTTTCACTGGAAAAATTTTGTGAGTTATTAGCAGATGTAAATTTTCAAAAATAAACCCAGACTAGGAAGTGTTTATCCTAGAATTAAAAAAAAATGTCTCAGACTAGGAGGTGTTTATCCTAAGAGAAAATAAATAAATAAAAATAACGGTCTCAAACTAGGAAGTGTTTATCCCAAGAGAAAATGAAAAATAACAATCTCAGACTAGGAAGTGTTTATCCTAGGACAAAGTAATCAAATCCCATTATGTAGGAGGGTCCTGCTAATCTAAATCTCATTATGTAGGAGGGTCCT
>NW_006238975.1:1535095-1535352 GCF_000226075.1 Solanum tuberosum
GTGTTTATCCTAGGAGAAAAATGAAAAATAACAATCTCAGACTAAGAAGCGTTTATCCTAGGAGGAAATAAAAAATAACGATCTCAAACTAGGAAATGTTTATCCTAGGAGAAAATGAAAAATAAAGGACTTATGCTAGGGAGTGTTTATCCTGGGAGAAAATGAAAAATAACAATTTCAGACTAGGAAGTGTTTATCCCAGGAGAAAATGAAAAGTAACGGTCTCAGACTAGGAAGTGTTTATCCTAGGAGAAAAT
>NW_006238975.1:1535370-1545181 GCF_000226075.1 Solanum tuberosum
TAGGAAGTGTTTATCCTAGGAGAGAATACAAAAAAAAAATAACGTCTCAAACTAGAAAGTGTTTATCGTAGGAGAAAATAAAAAATAACGTCTCAGACTAGAAAGTGTTTATCCTAGGAGAAAATAAAAAAACAATTTTAGACTAGAAAGTGTTTATCCTGGGAGCAAAATAAAATAACAATCTCAGACTAGGAAGTATTTATCCTAGTAGGAAATAAAAAATAACGGTCTCACACTAGGAAGTGTTTATCCTAGGAGAAGATAAAAATAACTATTTATGCAAGTATAAAAATAAAAATGGTGATAGGTTTTTATCGTAACTCTATTATCCAATTTGAACCTGTGAAACAATGTTCATTTCAGCAAGAAAACTTCTTATTTCCAAAAAAGAATTGTGAGTTTCAAATTGGTGGTTGATTTGTGGCCTTGGCTTGGAAGATGATTGCTCCTTTTACTGCAATGTTGAACCATATCAGTTTGGACAGACTTTTTCCGTTTGCTAGTCAAGCCACTTCGATAATCTTGAAAACATCTTCAGATTTGTTATATTGTTTCCACCCTCCAACAATAATTGAATCTTGTATTCATATAAATTCTCAAAAATTGTCAATTGTTGACAAGTTACTATGCATATCATTATTTCTTAGATCTTATCACGATTGATGTGCTGACCAAACTTTGTTTTGTGCGATTGAAGAGATGGTAGCAATTTTGAAACCATTTTTCGCTTGCTTAATGAAGACTAACTCAAGATCGAATTGAGCGACACAAAATAAGAAGAAATAATATTTGACCCTTTTGAGAAAAATAATTAAATAAAAATAAATGGACTCCATTGATAGTGGTGGTCAATTCTAATGATAATGACATGCATTTCGAATTAAATGACCTGGTCTGTCCAATCAATCTAAACTTCATCTTCATCAAACTTTCAACTTTGAAGTCAGACTTCTATAATCCAACTTTTGCACTACATTTATGACTAACACTTGACTTGTGGTGCCTCGAAGGTTTTCACTAACAAGTCTCTCTCTTTTTTATTATCTCTCACTCACTATCGTCTTACAGTGCCCTGAGAGTTTTCACCAATAAGACTCTGTCATTTTTCACTTTCTCTCAACTCAAATGATCTCTTATAGTGCTTTCGATGATTTTCATCTATAAGATTCCCTCCTTTTTCACTCCTTATGCCAGTGGCATGACATTTTTCCTAGTATGATAATCAACATTAAAAGCTTGCTTGACTTGTCATTGTTAAAAATTGATCAGAAACTCTTTATTTGGACTGTAACGTGACTTTTGGACAAGGTTACAAAGAAATGATCGGCATGAAAGCTCAAAGATACTGTGGTAACAGGGTTAAGACTTACAACTTTTGGAATCGACTCTTTTTTTCTTTTTTTCCAAAAATAAAATAATAATAATAATAATTATTATTATTATTATTATTATTATTATTATTATTATTTTTTTGCCCAGTTTTTGTGATGAGGACTTTCTAGACCTTTTTCTTGGTTGGACCGAACCACAGAATAAGGCTAGGTACGTATCTTGTCAAAGCGAGAATCAGGTCGAACGTAGTTCATATGAATCAAAAATTATTTATTCTTTTTCTTGACTTTTCCTACAAAAGATATCTTTTGAGAAACGAATCAGTTCATAGTTGACAATGTTTTGACTTTAGTTGGTACCAACAATTAGTATGACGCATACAAGTCTCCTTCAACTACTTTCAGACAAATTCGAGGTCAACTTTGTGTAATCACTATAGTTTTAAATGGTATCTCAAACATATTTCAGTATTTACAAGATAAGTTCATCTTGCTTAAATTAAGGGATAGAATTATTCATATCCTCATGTTTCAAGTGTCCTCGCAACAAATGAAGTCCTACTTCAAAAAAGAGAAGTGTTCTGATCTAAGGACGTTTTAGAGGTCACTCACACTCAAAAAAATGTTCAGTGCATGAGATTGAGATACCATATGCTTGACCCTTATGTAAGTATCCACTAATGTGAGAACACCAAAAATGAGATTAAATAGGACTTGTCATTGGCTTGTAATGTAGGCTTAGGGAAAGGTAGGATATTCATTTGGGATAAAGTGACTATTTCCTCCTTAAATTTTGCACAATGCTCTCAATATTTTTTTATTTTGGCATTTGAACTTTGTTTTCTTGAAAGTTTCTCCTCATTTATTTATTTTCTTTTTTTCTCATTTTCATTCCTTTTTGTTGGAGGATTTTTTTTCATTTTTTCATTCTAGCTTTTCTTTGTCATTTTTTTAAACTTTTGCATATTTGGCCTTTTCACTTTGTTACCCACTATAGGTCTTTGACGCTGTGTAGATAATTGATAGTGCACTCAGAAAAAGTGGTACCAAGGTATAGTGCATTTATGCACTCAAAATGATATATGTTAAGATGTGGTTATTCAAATAAAAATGTTTTATGCTCGAAATGGGAGTACTATAGATAACGTGTCATTTGGTAGGCTTGAAAGGCACAATCGGATCAAAGAAAGCCTATAATCCTTTTTCAAGTTAAATGTTGCTCAAAATTTCGCTTCTACCAACATTCGGGCCAAGTTCTAGATTAATTAAGTCATGCAATTGAACTTTATATCTAAAGCTCACCACACAATGCACCTTAAACAATGAGGTCAAATTTCCTTAACATTAAGCAAGATGATTTCTCAAAAATTACATAGAGATATCAAGAGATACCAAAAGAAGTCGATAGGTCACAACAAAGTTGGCCTATCTTGCCAAATAATTTAACATTTTTATTTTTTCTTATGCACACTCCTAAATATGTTAGTACCAACCAAGTCAAAAAAAATTCTAAATTAAAAAAAAAAATCCTTTTTTTTGCCCTAGTTTTCGTAACGACTTTTTAGATTTTTTCTTAGTTGAATCAAACCTCAACATAAGGTTACCTACATATCTTGTCAAGTTAAGAATCATGTCGAACGTAGTTCAGGATATATGAAGTAAAAATCTTTTGTTTTGTTTTATCTTTTGAGAAGAACAAATCTTATATTTTTTTTTAGAAAGGATAAATAAATTATTTCATTTTTTTTAACTTTTAAATTTGAATCATCGAACCTGAGGAGGGTTGCCTACGTATCTCATCGAAGTGAGAATCAGGTGTGCGTAGTTCGTCCAGTTTGGACAGTTAAACGCTTTAAGATATTAAAACTTCTTTTTTTGACAAATGCATTATTATTCAAGACTTTCTAAACAAATACATTTTTCAAGTAGCTCATAAAATGGTCTAAGTGGTCAAGTAAGAAATGAATACTTGTCCTAGACAGACTCAATTCTTATATCAAGTCACTAAGTCAAATACAAATTATGCAAATTAGTGGAGTCTACTAGTGGTAACCATGACCTAAAGGAGATAGGTGTCTCTACTGGCTTACTCAAGTGGACAACTCAAGCCAGGGAGGGGCAACTTATCGGTAGCAGCGCTATTCCGACTTCATTACTGATCCAACCCCGCCTAAGATATGTGACTAAAAATCCTTCACTGGGTGTCAAAACACTCCAGTTTTATCTCAAGAAAAAATAGGATGCATAACTGCATTCCTGTGAACGTGTGTTAAGTGTATTCAAAGACTCATAAGGTGTGGATGAGAGAAAAAAAAAATTAGTATAGTTCAACAATATAAATATAAAAAGCAATAAATGAGCAGCAAGTAGCACATTAGGCTATCAAACACAATATATCTAATAAAATAAAATAATAAAATCAAGTAAGAGTCAATATAATAAAGCTCGAATTCTGGTTAGTCCCCAATGGAGTCGCTAGAGATGTCACACCTTTTTTTGCGCACGGTGTAAGGGTTTTTCCAATTTAAGTGACGTTATTGAATAGGGATTATTTTATTTTTCAGAGTCGCCACTTGGAATTGGGTTATGGTGTTCCAAGTAATCTTTTCTTTTTAATTCCTAACCAAAAGGAAATGACTTTTTATTTTGGTCTGCGAACCAGAAATTCAGGTAAGGAATTATGTTGACTGAGGGGAAAGTATTAGGCACCCCTTGAGTCCCGTGGTTCTAGCACGGTCGCTTTTATTGACTTATACTTACATTAAATTATTATTATTATTATTATTTTGGATACATTATTATAGGCCATGATTTGCTTTTTTTATTATTGTTGAATTTTTATTAGTCTGAACCTAGATGCGTAACCGCATTCTTGGTCTTGACATTTAGAGGCATAACTGCCTTTTTCTCTCGAGTACCTCACACCTAATAATCTCAATTTACAACTCTTGATTTAAATTACTAAAAATTAATTATTAAATAATTTGGTCAAGGTGTGCACCGCATCCTTGAATTTCTTTTAAGTTTTTCAAAGAAGATGTGTAACCACATTCTTAATTGAAACCATTTTTTAGCGTATCTAAATTTGTCTACAAAAATTAATCTGCCAATTTTTAAGCGTGAATCAAGTGGTGCCGAACCACCACCGTCCACAAGAATAATAATAATATTAGAAATAATAATATTATTATTTCATCATAAACATGTGCACAATAGTTATTACTCACTATTGAAATTTTCTTATTAGTTTTTATTTTATATATTTATTTATTAAAGAAAAACTATGTTAGCACTCAAAAGATAAAAGCAACACCCATATTATTGCACAAAAATAACTTATCACTTATTTGAACACAACTCAACAGTTAATTCATCAAAATTAATAAGGCACAACCACCAAAACAAATAATCACATGTTATAAAATTTTATTTCTAAATTTAATAATATAAAAGGTTCAAACAAATTTCAATATTATAATGCTAAAATTAAATACACATAAATTTGAGCAACTTCATGATATTAGAATCACATCTTGTATAATAATGAAATCAAATTATACAATGAAGATTAAATGGTATCTCTTGCGAAAATTCAATTCACGAAAAGAAAACAATCCTAATAAGGAGCCATGAACTCGAAACCACGAAAGCAAACCTCGAAATCAACCTCTAAGTGTGGGGTTGGAAGGAATTAAAAAATGTTTTGATATTTATTTTTTCTATACGTACGAATGTCTTTTGTTATGAATGTATAGTGTATTCTTTTTCTCTTTTTTTTGTACGTTTTTTGTGTGTTGTCTGTGTCTTTTTTTTGTTGTGTGCAGAGGTCTTTATGTAGGTATGTGTAATAATAGAGGGATGTGTGTTGTAGAATAGTACGTGTGTATGGATGTGTAGTGATGTAGTATATGTGTCACGACCCAAAATGAGTCGTGAGCGGCACCCACACTTAACCTCCTAAGTGGGCGAACCAAGGAATCCAAACCTCAACATAAACCAATAATTCAACTACGAATAACAACAATAATGCGGAAGCTCAAAACTTATTGAAGTAACCAATCAAATAAACCTCTAAAGTCTAACACTTATTATTCCCAAAATCTGAAAGTCATCACATCAAGGACATCTACTCTTCAAATACTATGTTTAAGAGTATTAAAGACACCAAAATAAATGAATAAAATAGTTTATGTCCGAAACTAAGGACATCATATCATGACCAAGAGAATCCAACACGAGCTGGAATAAATAGCTCACCCTGGAACCTGATGTGCTGGAGACTAGCTAGAGCTGAGGGTGAGTCGAAGTCACTGATACACTCCCTGCACTCCACAAAAGAAAACAAAGAAAAATACATGTAGGGGTCAGTACGGGGCAACATGTACTGAGTAGATATCATCGGCCAACCCAAAATAAAAACTAATATGTAATGAATAATAGTATAAAATCAACTATGACACTTAGCAGGTGGCAAACAACAAACACATGAACCAATGTCAACCACATTAAAGTAAGTATGTAATCAGTCAACAATATCAAGATCACACATGAGGACTCATGCCTCCAAACCAAACTAATTTGGGAATTGAGTTCTTTGAGATTAAGTACATTAAGTTAATTCAATATCTTTTTCCTTTAATGTTATCGTGTCGGAATGTGACACTCCGATCCAATTATACCGTGTCGGAACGTGACACTCTGATCCAATTATACAGTATCGGAACGTGACACTCCGATCCAATTATATCGTGTCGGAACGTGACATTCCGATCCAATTATACCGTGTCGGAACGTGACACTCCAATCCAATGATATCATTAATTATTCATCAAGCCTTCTTATTCAAGGCATCACTTCGATAGAGAGGGTTTCAGATTATAAATTTTACGGTCTCAAAATTTTAGACCAATCACAAACCACACAACCACACAATCAAGTACACAGAGAACGTCACAATATCACTCAATACATATCAGTCACTATTAAGAGTTTTAACTATCGAAATAGAATAAACCATAACCTACCTCCACCGAAGAACCGAAGTCAAGCAACTACTTCTCCAATACTTTTCCTTTCCTCAATGCCTCAGAATCTTTCCAATCTATCAAGTATATATGCATAATTTGTAAGTTAACGAGTCTATAAACGCTCATATTATTCTTTGTCTAGCTTAGACCCAAAACTCACCTAATTCTATAATCAATTTCCTAAAGTTCAAACCTAAGGGTAGGTCTTAATTCCTTCAATTAGCATAACTTTTAATGGAATTTAAATAATTCGATAAACCTAATATTTAATTATCTATATCGATTTATCAAAACTTAGATTATAATGTGATAACTGTAGAAATACCCATAACTGAAACCACAAATTTATCCATTACTTTAACTACGACAAAACATACAAAACATTAACCTGCTAATATTTTGTTCCTTATACAATTTCCAGTGACCGACTACTCCAAGCCAATAATTAGCATCACTAGAGGCAATTAATTATCACCTTTCCCCACTCAAACTTGTACCTTTAAGTACTCATTCTAACATAAAACTAATTTAATTGTTGATTCTTTTCCTCCCAAGCCGACACTACACATAGCCCTTTTACTAAGGATGCAACCCATTCATTAAACCCAATAAACAATATTAGAAATCAAATTTGATTAATAATCAAAGCCAACACTTTATTTACTGATTATTAATGGTTGGTCACAACATTCCATTCACAATGCACTTTAAATTATTCAATACCACCATATAATATTACTTTTACTATTCATTCAGCCATAAAATGGCACTAAGTCATATCAGGTAATTATACAAAACCTTCCGCCCAATAATTAATATGCAAAGAACAATATTGGTAGGTTATTGTAGATTTACCTGAGGGTACCGCCGTCTCGTGAGTTTGCAGGTAAGCATTCGCTCTATTGTCTCGTCTTTTAATTTATTTAGGGTTAATAATTATCAACTAATTAATAATTAAATAACTACTAAAACCTATAAAACTTTCTACAGAATATGTACTCCTTAATTATTATATAAGACCAACTATAAAAGTGTGAAAGTGATCCACTATAAATTTTAATAGTTATTTTGTTTAACCACCAACTAAATAAATTATTAAAAGTACCCCATTAATTCTATAATTGTAGTTATGAATAGTCCAAAATATCCATTTAGAATCTATCAGAAAATATTTTATGAAATAAATAGCTCTAGTACTCAAAACGACCAAATGGGTCGTTACAATTTACCCCATTAATTATATAATCGTAGTTATGAATAGTCCAAAATATCCATTTAGAACCTATCGGAAAGTATTTTATGAAATAAATAGCTCTAGTACTCAAAACGACCAAATGGGTCGTTATAGTAGATACCAATTTATCCATCGTTCGTCCTCGAACGATCAAAAGAAGGTGAGGGTAAGAAAGGGTACCTCATGTCTCAACGATTCCTTCAAAATATTAGTACCCAATGTCTCATCTCAAAAGTATCAAACCAACCAACTGGAGATCCACACCTCCTCCCATACAATGCCTCAAATGGGGCCATCTCAATACTCTAATGATAACTATTGTTGTATGCAAGCTCAACTAACAACAAAACTATTCTCAAGTGGACTCTTCAACTGGCCGATTCTTCCACTAGACCTTGACACACTCATCAGGACAAGTATTTTCTAACATAACCATGCTAAAAGCCTGAATCAATATTGGTTACAATCAGGAGTGAACCTGAACCAACCACCACACACTCATAATCCACAAACCATCATAGATCTTATCAAGATTACATTCCTCACAACAAAATATTTCCTCGAGCTTAAGCTATAAAAATATGATCTTTAGACAACAAGTAATCATTTAGGAGAATCGAACTCATCTGATCGAAAGATGGAAATGATCAAGTAACCACCATCGAGTGATACACCCAAGCATACAAAACCTCTAACAACATTGTTGAAATGCTAGATTAGTAGCTATTATAGACAAACCTTAAGAATCACAAAACTAGACCCCATGGTCCCCACATTCAATCACACATAGCCAAAACATGATATTGGTTATGAGATAAATCTTAAGTCTATCGAATTTTTTTAAATTTTCATGGTAGCTCTCCTATAAATTCTCACAAACTAGCATACTTCAACTATCCCAAGCAACACCAAATCTTCCATAACTGGAATGAACAAGTCTAACCAAGGATGTCACCCTACCAGGAGGACAATCATAAAATCGGTACACACGATCCACTACTAGGGACTCACCCATAGAAGCGAAAACACACACAGATATAGAAAGTGAATCATACTCTAAACCACGCCCAGAATGAAGTAGTTGGTCGCATAAGAATGTACATAACCAAGTCGAATAACTCTAGATACTCCTTCCATAGTGCCCATATCAAACATTTTCACTCATCTGACTCTATCTCTTTGATTTTCTAGCTACCCACAATCACCAATTTAGTCCCTATTATAATTGCACACATATACTTGGTTTATCGAACCCCACATCCACTGAAGTCAACCCTCTTAAAACTAACAAAACATCATAACCACATCGATCATCTACCTTACTCCCAAACCATCATTAGTATCAAAGTATTCTTATCAAATACATATTCAAACTATGTCTATCTCTCTTTCTATTTAAATATCCCATGATAGATACTGGTCTCACCCAGGGCTGATAGAACTACTTCTAAATCTAATAGTACTCTCCCATCGAGATGGAGCTATTGAATCACACACAATGTCGACTCTACACAATCTTTCATATACCTAGTTTTAACTACCATTCAAACCATTATATACCTCATACCAACACTTAAGAAATTCTTGGTCGCCACAATAAGTTTATATACTATGAGCATGTAACCTCTAATTACTATCAAGTGTCTACGTAACGCATCATAACATTCTATGTAGTCCCCTCAATAGAGTAGTATTAATCCAACTCTAAATTCTTAATAACCATGTAGAATTATATATCACCTTGTGCATCATTATTAAGTCATCTATCATAATTTGAGCAATCTAACCTCACGTTAAACTCTAAATTTTCCATACCTCACTGTTTGTCACCCAAATCAAAACTCAATCTTTATAAAAGTCGATGATAAACTCTAAGTAAGTCTGTACTAAACCAGTTCACATCTCACAATCATATCTAAACTGTCACGCCCCAAACTCGAGAGGCGCAACTGGCTCCTAATGCCAAAACTCAGGCCCGAGCCGACCCTGCTGAACCATTTGCTACTAGCGCATGGCAGCCACACGCAATCAAGAAATCAAACAAGTATATCTCGGCTTAAAACTAAGCCATCGGCCGGCAAGGCCCCTGTCAACTGATCTATAAAAGAAACAGCTACTCCCAGGAGATCATATAAATAAATAGCCAACTAGCACAGAAGTCCTGATTGGGCCGTCAAGGCCACCATGATCTCTATACCAAAACTAAAAGCATGTATATA
>NW_006238975.1:1545999-1549536 GCF_000226075.1 Solanum tuberosum
AAACGTCTGTAGAAATTCATAAAAACAATCATAAAAGAGTCCCGAGATGATTACCTTAGTTAACCAAGTTTAAACCTTGAAGAAATACCAATAACTAAATATTTATATCTTCAAAAACCAGCTCCAAACGCAGCAAATAGAAGGGAAAAATGATTGCCACGTGTAGGGATTACGTTTCTCGGCACGGGGGCAATGTTTAATGGTAGAAATCGTCAAAACTAACCTTCATTATGCTAGGACTTCATAGAAACCCTCTTCTAAGATTTCTCTCTGGCTTTAGCACTGAAATGAATTGTTTCCATGGCTAAAAATGTTAAATAGCCGACATACCATATTTCTTTACTCGACCCGGATCCGACCCGGATTCTGCCCTGGCAGTCCCTAGTAAAACCCTCATAACTTTTTACTCGAATGTCAGTTTGATACGGGGTTTTGTGTGTTGCAAACTAGACTCGTAGGCCTTCGATTTAATGGGTAATAGGACTTCTAACTCTTTATATATTGGGAGAAAACATCCAATACATTTGACCCAGATTTCAAAGAAATCTTTAAAAAGGAACTTATGATAACTTTCGCCAACTTTTATTTTGCCACTTACTTAACTTCAAAACTTGAGATAAAACATTTGAACACTTAAAATATGACATACCACATCTTTCTTAATTTATTACCCACCCTCCTTGTCTTTCCATGGAGATACGAGTAATTTTAGACGTTTCGGAAAGTCGGGGTGTTACATAAACTCATAGGCAAAAATCAATACAACCTTGAACTACACCCCATGGGTTTATACAAGAGGTCTTATTCCTTCACTTTTCTCAAATTCTTCCCATGGTGCAAAATTCTAAATATCTCGGCCCTTATCTATCTACATTTCCTTATACTTTGAAGACTTTTATGAATTCTTGTATCTTAGCTTATCATTGATCGCCTATCCATCGACCTTACCATATCCTTCACTAAAAATCCAACCATACTCATTACTAAATTCAACACTACCACAGAACTTATCATCACACTCGAGCTGAATGAATGTACACTCCTTTCTTAAGTTTTCTCCATTAGCTTTTAACCAATCTGATGAACTTGTGACACAATTACCATAAAAGAGCAAAACGGATGAAATTACACATCTCTGAACCCAATTCTCTATATCCCATTGAAGATACCTTTTAAGTCCTTGCAACCGGAGAAAATATTCTTACTCTCACCTCTTTCCGAAGGCTATACTCATCCCACAAATTTTATTTCATTTTCATTATGACTCTAGCTCTTTTAAATTCTATTCGAGCGGTGCCAACATCTCTCAAAATTTTCCATACAACCACGTTACTCACTAAAATAGTAGAAAATGCAACCTTAGGTACTCACAAGTCATTATTACCATACAAAATTTATTTAACCAACAATATGTATTCTATATTTGCATCTCAAACACTATCTATCACTAACTCGTATTACCATCATGCTCAGTAAGCCCTTGTCATCACCACGAAGTCAATCTTTTCATTGATATGACACATCAACCTAGTTATATCAATCAAATCCTAAGGACTAACCCAAATTTTATGCACACTTTCTAACTAAAATCTTCAATTGCATTCACCCAATTATACTCACTGACTTTCTTTATCCGTAAGTGTGTCATTCCGGTATCAATCTACTCCTTCGGAGCATAAGATAAAATCACTAGTCCTAGAACCCTCAAGATAGACTTCACTACTGAGTGCATTAATACCGTACCAAGGATCCACCACTAAAAACTTCCTTAAAACAATGCTTAACCCAAGCATCCGTAGTAACAACCTAGTTGGTTTCTCAAATGTGAATGCAACACTGAATCTCATTATCTGAACATGTCATACAACTGATAACTCCTTTAGTAGTTAATATTTCCAATTGACAATCAACATATTCATTTCCATATAACACTAGAACCACATCGTGAAAGTCTGTTAGATCCATCACACATCATACCTATCGAGAAGATCTTACCCGAATAGCTCACATAATTCTACCCATACATATTATGAAAAATTTACTAACTGTATTTTCCAAAGTAATGACGTTCATTATCTAGTCGTCCTTTACGAAACTTCTTGAATGTTGTCACATATCTAGATAAAGTACAAAATTTGACCTCATAGGTTGGAACACATATCTCTGTTTCTCTATATTCAGGAGACCATCTCTCCTCCTATCGCTCAAAGTTTGGGGCATATAATTGGATGAAGAAGCTAGAAAATGTTGCCTTAAGTCATAGGTAGTGCCTTTACTAATCGGCACTCAACATGAGACTACCACCACATTTTGCGTCTCCCCGAAAAAAGTATGTTATAAACTCAACACTAAGCCTCTCCACTATATTCATTTTATGAAGCAGGTCAAAACAATCAACAATGAAAACATAAGCATCTTCATAATCAATGCCCATGAAGAATAAGGGTTTCAACTTTATAAACTTAATAAAAAAAAATCATGTTGATCACTAGTCATTACAGGCCCTGTAGTCAATCGAGAAAATATACCTATTTCCAAGGACACATTTTTTTTCTCTAGTGTTGCTATTTCAACTTCTAATACTCCAGTACTAACCATATGTGAAATAGAGTGAATAAGTTCAGATATCAATTTGTATCACCCAGATACCAAATGGAATCAAGTAGTAGCACGAAATATAGAAATGAAATTTTCCTAAAGTCCTATAGCCTCTCGAAGAAAAGTAAAATAGTCCCCATACCGTTTCGCAAGACTCTACTAGACTTGTCCTTGTGTGATGAGATCATTGAACCTAAAGCTCTGATACCAAGTTTGTCACGACCCAAAATGAGTAATGAATGACACCCACACTTAACCTCCTAAGTGGGCGAACCAAGGAATCCAAACCTCAAGATAAATGAATAATTTAACTACGAATAACAAAAATAATGTGGAAGCTCAAAACTTATTGAAGTAACCAATCAAATAAGCCTCTAAAGTCTAACACTTATTATCCCCAAAATTTGAAAGTCATCACATCAAGGACATCTAATCTTCAAATACTAAGTTTAAGAGTATTAAAGACACCAAATTAAATGAATAAAATAGTTTATGCCCGAAACTAAGGCGTCATGTCATGACCAAGAGAATCCAACACGAGTTGGAATAAATAGCTCAACCTTAAATCTGATGTGCTGGAGACTAGTTAGATCTGAGGGCGAGTCGAAGTCACTGATACACTCACTGCACTCCACAAAAGAAAACAAAGAAAAATACATGTAGGAGTCAGTACGGGGTATCATGTACTGAGTAAATATCATCGGCCAACCCAAAATAGAAACTAATATGTAATGAATAATAGTATAAAATCAACTATGACACTTAGCAGGTGGCAAACAACAAACACATGAACTAGTGTCAACTACACTAAAGTAAATAGGTAATCAGTCAACAATATCAAGATCACACATGAGGACTCATGCCTCCAAACCAAACTAATTTGGGAATTGAGTACATTAAGTTAATTCAGTATCTTTTTCCTTTAGTGTTACCGTGTCG
>NW_006238975.1:1549620-1550314 GCF_000226075.1 Solanum tuberosum
TGTCGGAATGTGACACTCCGATCCAATAATACTATGTCGAAACGTGACACTCCGATCCAATTATACCGTGTCGGAACGTGACACTCCGATCCAAATATACCGTGTCGGAACGTGACACTCCGATCCAAATATACCGTGTCGGAACGTGACACTCCGATCCAAATATACCGTGTCGGAACGTGACACTCCGATCCAAATATACCGTGTCGGAACGTGACACTCCGAGCAATGATATCATTAATTTATTTCATCAAACCTTCTTTATTCAAGGCATCACTTCAATAGAGAGGGTTTCAGATTATAAATTTCACGGTCTCAGGATTTTAGACCAATCACAAACCACACAACCAAAACACACAACCACACAATCAAGTATACATAGAACTTCACAATATCACTCAATGCATATCAGTCACTATTAAGAGTCTAACTATCGAAATAGAATAAACCATAACCTACCTTCACCGAAGAACCGAAGTCAAGCAACTACTTCTCCAATACTTTTCCTTTCCTCAATGCCTCCGAACCTTTCCAATCTATCACGTATATATGCATAATTTGTAAGTTAACGAGTCTATAAACACTCATATTATTCTTTGTCTAGCCTAGACCCAAAACTCACGTAATTCTATAATCAATTTCCTAAAGTTCAAATCTAAGGGTAGGTCTTAATTCCTCCAATTAGCATAACTTT
>NW_006238975.1:1550492-1553397 GCF_000226075.1 Solanum tuberosum
GATTATTAATGGTTGGTCACAACATTCCATTCACAATGCACTTTAAATTATTCAATACCACCATATAATATTACTTTTACTATTCATTCAGCCATAAAATGGCACTAAGTCATATCAGGTAATTATACAAAACCTTCCGCCCAATAATTAATATGCAAAGAACAATATTGATGGTTATTGTAGATTTACCTGAGGGTACCGCCGTCTCGTGAGTTGCAGGTAAGCATTCGCTCTATTGTCTCGTCTTTTAATTATTTAGGGTTAATAATTATCAACTAATTAATAATTAAATAACTACTAAAACCTATAAAACTTTCTACAGAATATGTACTCCTTAATTATTATATAAGACCAACTATAAAAGTGTGAAAGTGATCCACTATAAATTTTAATGTTATTTTGTTTAACCACCAACTAAATAAATTATTAAAAGTACCCCATTAATTCTATAATTGTAGTTATGAATAGTCCAAAATATCCATTTAGAATCTATCAGAAAATATTTTATGAAATAAATAGCTCTAGTACTCAAAACGACCAAATGGGTCGTTACAATATGTGTAGTGAGTGGAGTGGGGAATTATGGTGAAGTGGGGGTGAGGGTTGTGGGAAATGGGAAGAGTAGTGGGAGTTAATGTGTAGGTATATATAAATATAAAATATAATAATTAAAAATATTAAATAATTATTTTAAATTAATATACATATAAGAAAAGTTAAATAGCTAATTAAAAATATAATTAAGAAACACTAGTTTATTTATTTAAGCTAAAATTAAAAGAAAACATATATTTTTGAAAGTTTTTATTTCTTTTTGTAATAAATTAAAAATAAAACTTACCAAAAAATGTGATTCTATTTTGTTGTTTTCAAATCTTTTAAAATAAACTTAATAAAATTAGATAAAAGTCAAAATATTTAATTTAGATTTTTATAAAAATATTTAAGTTCTAAAAATGGTGTAAAACTTAAGTTCGATAAAAAATTACGTGTCTAATCATATGAATGTGACAACAAAAAAAAAGGCACAAATGGCTCAACCTTTATTTTCCATGTGTATTGGAATACGAGCTTAACCACTAAAAGTTTCTAGCTAATAGAAAAAATTAGATCAAGAATGAAAAAACTTAATTGGCAATTACTCACTCAATTTTAATTTAGAGTGTTTTTTAAGTTTGTCTCATAAAAAGTATTAACTTTTTCAAGTTGGAAATAATTTAATTTCAAAATCATTATTTTAATTATAATAAAAACAATGTTATAACCACATAAATCACTATTTTCATCAGACCACAAACTTCAAAAATTATTTATTTCTTAAAATTTTGTGTCAAATTAAACATCAGATAAAAAGAGAATCAAACAATTAATCTAGAGAATGCGGTTTAAATAATTTAATATGGAAAGAAATGGGCACATTATCACTTTTTTAATCACTAATCAAGCTTTAATCTGTGTTCCAAAACTAATTAACTTTAAAAACTTTGTAACGTGAAAACATTATTTGAATAATCATTGTATCACCCTATAGCTTCTAATACAATGTTTAAATGATATTTCAAGTTAAAGTGTATATTATGGCGGAGTTATTCAAGTGATCATGAGTATTGTCAAATTTTGAACAAGCATATCTTTCGAAGAGTTAGAGATTTTGGCACCTATAATAATAAAGGCCTATGAGTCCAGTTTCCATCAAAATAAACCGGTTATTCATAAAGAGTCTATTTTTTTATTTGTTTGAGATTGGAAAAAGGTTGTATTTGTGAAGAAGAGATAGAGGGTGTAACCTTGAACTCATGGAAACTCCATAAGCTCATTTGTGAAACGGTAAAAAGAGAGGGGGTATGGTGATACACTATAGACTTATTGCTATTATTATATTGTTGCCATCATCATGCTTCTTGGTTAACTATTTATATTATCACATATGATATTATGTAATAGATAAGAAGTGTTATTGAAGGACATCGATGGAATGACGTAAGAGATAAGTAACACAGAAAGTAAGATGAGATTAACTATTTATCCACTGGCAGTTGACAAGAATATTATACCGCCAATTCAATTTTAGATATACTTCTTCATCTTAATTACATTATTATATTTTCATATTTAAAGATTAATAATTTTTTAGTTTCTCTTTTTCTTTCTCTTTTTTAAAACACATTCTACAGATTTAAGATTTTATATTTTTTGAAATAACGCGCAAATATTTATTTTTTATACTATCGACTTAAATTTGAGTATTACTTAAATAAATTGGTTTGAGTATCTTGAATAAATTGGAACACATATGAAGGTATATGGATCAAAGTTTGTTTTCAATTAATTTTAAAAAGAAGAGAAAGCATAGTCTAAAGCAATGGAAACACCTATCCAAAAACTTTTTCAAGTTAGAAAGTAGACTTGATAAGTTATGAATAATTTTTTTCTGAAATTAATTAGTCTAGATTTATTTTTATTTTTTTAAAAAGGAGTAAAAAGTTACCATTGATGATTGTCTCAAATTGCTTCAATGGTGTTGATGGAGAACATGGTGAAATTAATGAGGTCACGAAAACCAAAATTTAAAATATATCAAGGAGATGAAAATATTACTTTAGGAATAAAATGGCTAGAACAAGTAAAACCATATAATCTAGAACACAAACAGTTAACAATAAATTATGAAAATAAAAGAGTAATAATAAAAAGAACCTTAGTATATGAAAATATACATACTTGCAAAGATAATAATAGAGTGATATTACAACAGCTATTATACACCAATGATAGATACGGTAGTAGAAGCTAATATATGTAAATATAATTGTTTACCAGAAGATAAATGGGAAAAAATAAAAACACCAATAGTAGTAACAGGATTTAATAATGAAGGAAGCATGATCACATATAAGGCAAAAAA
>NW_006238975.1:1556524-1571183 GCF_000226075.1 Solanum tuberosum
TGAATTTTTCAACCCCAAAAAATAATATTAAAGAGATATCAAGATTAAGACACTTAACAAAAAATATTATAATAAAAATGGTTAAAATAAATTATTCACCTACCACACTACCACTTCTATGAATTCCTCAACTACCAGTTCCGCACCGAAAAATGGTATCATCTTTGGCAACAAATGAAGAATCATAAACAAATTCCTATAATTAATTTAAAGTCCAAATTATCATATCATACTCTTTTTTTTTTTATTATTTAAATATTAATAAGAAGTGAATATATTAAGAAAAATAAGTATTTCTAAAAATGAACTGATGATTTAATTTTTTTTGTCCACTATCCGTGGATATAAGTTAATCTCTTTTAAAAAATGACCTGTAGTCGCATGTTCCTCCTATAAAGGTCGTCACTCGTCACAACAGATGTGGTATATTTAAAAAATGAATCTATAGTACTTTTCTTAAGTTGAAAAAGCTGTGTATCACATCACTGTATGTGTCTTCAGTTAAAGCTCTTAGAAGTTACGCAGTATTTTTGTTACGTAATTAAAGAAATAAATTTTCCACAATAAGGCTACATGTATACAAATCATACAAATATATACTTAGTAAACTAAAAGTGATTAATTTATTAATATATTAAATTTCTCATAAAGTTGTGACAATTGGCAACAAATGCCATACATGTGTCACTGATCTCCTTCTAGTAGGTCATTTGTGATTTCTTAATAGTCTATCTATATATAATAGTAGAAGAAAAAATGTCACATGTCAACGCTACAAAAATTTAGAAATTTAAATTATAAATAATTAAATATTATAAATTTAAAATTTGAAATAAAAATAGACACATGTCATCAAATTACACAAATAATGACAAAGTCAGCACATTTAAAAACAGATTTAATATTTTTAAAAGATTCAATTTATAAATTTGTAAAAATTGATTTTTTTTTAAAAAAACATTTATTCTATGACAGGTTTAATATTTCAAAAAAATCAAATTTATAAAAAAAATTAAATAAGATAAAAGGGCACTTCCATAGACCATATGTCCACAATAACCGTCATAATAAATTAATTTAATATTTAAATTTTTAATTGCTTGACCCATTTTGTCTCATGTATTAGTACTAGATAATGTTGCCCGTGCTATGCACGGGCCCAATAATATAAATGGTATATTTTGGGGCTAATAACCGAGTTTTTGAAGTGATTGTTTGCATGGATAAAGGAATAAGTTTTTTTTATCACAAACATGTACTTTCTTTGACGCTATTTAATGCATAATAAGACTACCCACATACAACATTTTTGAAATATTTTATGTTGTCAATTATCATGATTTATAGTATTTTTACGATAGATTCACTTCAAGAATCATGTTATTCCGCATTAGTTTGGTTAGTTGTTTGTTAAAACCTTGGAGTTTATGGGGACTCCATTTTTTATTGTCATTTAAACCTGCTTCCGTATCTTTAAATGTCTTAGTTTTCATAAAATTTGTTAGTTTGGATTGTAGTAATGGTTCTTCCACTGGAGGATCAGTGTGAGTGTCAATCACGACGGTCTGGGTCGTGACATCCAACCATATTGTAGATAGAAATAGTCATTTTTGCAAAAATGATATCATCAATAAATGAGAATAGTTAGTAAAATATAAGATTGACAATAATGATAAAAAAGTAGTAAAAATTACGATAATGAACAAACAATATATTGTACAAACTCTCTATCCTCTCATCCACTGATTTGCATTATCGTGTTCCTACTGCTTTTTGGTTGTGTAAAAAAGCTGTAGAAATTGTATGCTTATTTTCTTAAGTGAAATTTCAAAGATGTAAAAACGTAATAACTGATGAAGATTGATGAATGATTTTTTTAATATTCTCTCAGAACCTGTTTATATATATTGGAAGTAATAGTTTTTGATAATGTTAAACAGTTAGGCAGTTGAGATATATATATTCTACTATATTATAAAAGAGAGTTTAGGGCCAAGTATAATATATAATATTCAAGATTGGGAAAAGTCCCAATCTTGAATATTATATATTATACTTGGGTATAAAATAGAATTTTAAAAGTCCCACAAATATAATATATAATATTCAAGATTGGGAAAAGTCCCAATCTTGAATATTATATATTATACTTGGCCCTAAACTCTCTTTTATAATATAGTAGAATATATATATCTCAACTGCCTAACTGTTTAACATTATCAAAAACTATTACTTCCAATATATATAAACAGGTTCTGAGAGAATATTAAAAAAATCATTCATCAATCTTCATCAGTTATTACGTTTTTACATCTTTGAAATTTCACTTAAGAAAATAAGCATACAATTTCTACAGCTTTTTTACACAACCAAAAAGCAGTAGGAACACGATAATGCAAATCAGTGGATGAGAGGATAGAGAGTTTGTACAATATATTGTTTGTTCATTATCGTAATTTTTACTACTTTTTTATCATTATTGTCAATCTTATATTTTACTAACTATTCTCATTTATTGATGATATCATTTTTGCAAAAATGACTATTTCTATCTACAATATGGTTGGATGTCACGACCCAGACCGTCGTGATTGACACTCACACTGATCCTCCAGTGGAAGAACCATTACTACAATCCAAACTAACAAATTTTATGAAAACTAAGACATTTAAAGATACGGAAGCAGGTTTAAATGACAATAAAAAATGGAGTCCCCATAAACTCCAAGGTTTTAACAAACAACTAACCAAACTAATGCGGAATAACAACCCCTAGAACCTGAAAGTCATTGTACCAAAACTCTACCAACGACAAGTCTAAGAACAAGGGGTACAACCCTGAAACTAAACAAGACCTTACCCAGACCGTCGTGATTGACACCCACACTGATCCTCCGGTGGGAGAACCATTACTACAATCCAAACTAACAAATTTTATGAAAACTAAGGCATTTAAAGATACGGAAGCAGGTTTAAATGACAATAAAAAATGGAGTCCCCATAAACTCCAAGGTTTTAACAAACAACTAACCAAACTAATGCGGAATAACAACCCCTAGAACCTGAAAGTCATTGTACCAAAACTCTACTAACGACAAGTCTAAGAACAAGGGGTACGACCCCGAAACTAAACAACACCTTAACAAATAGTCTTGAGTCCGAAAAGAGTGGACTTAAACAAGGAAGATCCATGGCAGCCTAGAAGAACTGGCTCACCCTTGAATCCGGCCGCGCTCAATAGTCACCTAGCTGAGGTCTATCAATAGCCACCTGAAGATGCCCTGTACTCAACAAAGAAAGATCAAGTGAAGTATCAGTACACAACCACACTATACTGGTAGGATCACACGACTATCCCAATAAGGGAAACACATGAAAGTAACCACAACATTATAAAACAAGCATATACCGAACATATACAATAATAGTCATATCTTCAGGATCAATGTAGCATTCCACATTCTCAATAATACACATTGGTTATCAATTTAGAGCAACATACATTATTCCAATATCAATCATCATTAGATATGAACGTAATCATCACAAGTAGATACACAACACAATTCAATGGTCCTCTCACGGAACCCAATTCAATAATCCTTTCATTGAACCCACACCCAAACTGTTAGCATATCAGAACATGGTATCCGATCCAATGTTTACGCCGGAACGTGGCAATTGATCCAATATTTATGCCGAAATGTGGCGACCGATCCATATATTTATGCCGGAACGTGGCAATCGATCCCAGTTAGTGTGTCGGATCGTGACACCCGCCCATTCAACAAATCACAATGTATATTCTCACAATCATACAGCAAGAGGTGATTCATGGAATACCATTATTCAATTATCCTCATTTAGGATTAGGGTGATCAATAATGCAACATTCACATACATAAATGCATTATAATGAAGCAATTACAAACACATATCACACCAACATAAAATCACAACCATCACCTACCTCGAATCCAAGCTTGAATCCCCTAAGACACTTGAATCTTCTTTTTCCGGATAATTTTCGCTTGTTCTAGGTCTACAAACAACAATTTATATGCAAGGATCAACAATCAAAAGTCTAATTATCCGGATTATAACAAACCCAATAATCCTAGAACAAACCCTTGATCCTCCCACCTAGATTAGGGATTTTTCCACCATAATTTCCAGATCAAAACCCTCCCACATCGATAATTACTCATGAATTTACATTCTACAGATCGAAACATGGATTCGGGGAGTAAAATCCTTAACTTTAGCCTCAAGAATTGTGAAAACGGTCAAGAACTCGCCTGGGGTCGTCTCCTAGCTCTCAAAGTCGAAAAGTGCAGAATAAAACATTTTTGGAGTTTTATTTTCGACTTAAGTCGCGTCCGTCCCACTATGGAGGCCCCAACCTGCCACATCGGCCCTGCTCTGGCGGCACTAATCCCGCTCTGGCAGCCTACACACAGACATACTGTTGGAATTTGAGTTCCAAGCCCCCATTTCGAAACACACTTTAAAATCAGGACATTCTAACATTACCCTTTTACGCCAAGATTAGTTTCGGGAGTTCTACTCGCCCGAATTCGATTCCGTAAGGTCGTATTTGTTCCTTAACATCTTAGCTATCCACTCATGTCATCAAATTCATTATTAAATATCTCAATCAATACCAGATATCTCTAGACCTCACAAACTCATATTTCTTCCAAATCTGGACTATGCTAGGGAATCCCAAGTTACTACAAAAAAAAATTTCGGCCCCATTTCTTTCCCCGTTGGCTTTTTTATAACGACGGGATCAGGTCGTTACAATAGATACCAATTCACCCTTCACTCGTCCCCGAGTGACAAACTAGGAGAAAAGGGCTAAGGTAAGAGTAAAGTAGTACCCGAGTCGTCGAATCTCTGTCGCCTCTAAACTGCTAGAAGCTTAGCTTGGACGCTTCCCACTTTATCTTGAGCATCCTTCACCAAATCAACCCCCTAAGGATTTCACATCTCCATCATCAAACCAACCAATCAAATGGCTACACATCCTCCCATACAATGCCTCAATGAAGTCATCACCATATTCGAGTGATAATTATTGTTGAATATACACTTAACTAACAACAAAATCATTCCATATAACCACCAAGGTTGATCGTACACATGTCTACCACATGTTATCAAGGACTTCGACACAAACATCAGGACAAATCCTTTAGCACTTAAGCATGATAAAATTCCAAATCAATACTCGCTACAATTAGAAGTGAAGTTGAACCAACCAACACATACTCATAATACCCAACTATCATAGTTCTTATCAACATCTCCATTTCACAACATAAATTTCCATGAGATTATGTTTACAAAAATCTGGTCTTTAGACATCCGATACTAATTGAGGGATATGTCCAAGCACATAAACCCTCCGACAACACCATCAACATGCTAGATTTAGTAACTGTAGCTTACCTCTTAAGAACAATAGAATTGGACCCAATGGTCCCCACATTCAACCACACATAATCGATACATAACTTCGACGACTAGATGAATATTAAGATTGTCGGACAATCATAGATCCGCATGGTAGCTCTTCTATAAACTCTCATAAGCAAGAGGGTACATGTCGAACCACTAAAATACTTTAACGACTCCAAGACAACACCAATTATGTCATTCGAAATAACCAAATCTTCTCAAATCACCCCCACTCAACCAAGAGAACATCGCGGGATCGGTACACCTGATCCACCACTAATGATCCACCCTCAAAAGTGAAAACACACGCGAGCATGGATAGTGAAGCAAACTCACTACAGTGTACAAAACGAAATAGATGGTCACGTAAGCATTTTACTGAAAATCACTAAAGGTTTTCCTCTGAAGAGTCAATACCAGTCGTTTCCGTTGAATTGACTTCACATACTCTTCATATCCTTCCATTGAAGCCCACACCCTCAATACTAACAACCATCATAACCACTCTGACCACTTACCTTACTCTAAACCAACACTTTTTAAAATGAAACCCTTTCTTAGGTACTTAACAATCAATAATAATAAACTTTACGACTCAACCCAGGTGTAAGCCCTTTCAAATGTTCAATATCGGATACAATCGATCATTTCTCACCTTTCCAATTCATACCTTGACAAAATATATCACTCGAATGTAGACATACAATGAAAAATCTGAATTCAAATGTTCAATATCGGATACAATCGATCATTTCTCACCTTTCCAATTCATACCTTGACAAAATATATCACCACAAATGTAGATTTACAATGAAATATCTGAATTGTAAATTCAACTGTATAACACAATCCCCTTATCTATCAACATTAGCTTATACCTTGAAGATTTTTATGAATTCATGGATCTTCATTTATCATTGATCTCCTTTCCATCGATCTTACAATACCTTTCACTAAAAATTCAATCGTACTCATTACTAAACTCAGAACAGAGACAAAGCACTTATCATTACACTCAAGCTAATGTCGGTCCACTCATTTCTCAAGTCCTTTCCAATAGTTTTTAACCAATCTGAAGGACTTGTGACACTATTACCATAGCCATAACAAAACAAATGAAATCACGTGTCTCTGAACCCTATTATCTGCCCCTCTAAAAATATTTCTTTAGCCTTTGCAATCAATTAAAATATTCTTGCTCTTGCCTCTCTCTAAAGGCTGTACTACATCCCACTATTTTTCTTCATTATGACTCTATCTCTTTAATTTCTATTCGAATGGTGTCCCACCATCTCTTAAAACTTTCCATACAACCATGTTACTCATCAAATATTAGAAAACCTCAACCTTAGATACTTGCAAGTCGTAATTACTATACAAAAATTCGCTTAACCAACAATTTTATTATATAGTTGCATCCCGTCACAATCCATCACGAACTCTTATTACCATTACACTCAGTCAGCCTTGACTATCACTACGAAGCTAACATTTCATCGACACGACACCTCAAACTCAGGTAAACTCATCAAATTCAAAGGACTAACCAATCTTGGTACGCACTTTCATACTAAAATCTTCAATTTCCTTCACCCAAGTATACTCAATGGAACTTTCTTTATCAGTAAACTTGTCATTTCGGTATCAATTCACTCCCTTATGGGTTAAGATAAAGTCATCAGTTCTCATACTACCCTCCTTCTTCTTAATAAACAAGACAAGAGCACCCCACTTGGAAAAACTAGTACGGATGAACCATTTATCAAGAAGCTCTTGGATTTGAGCCTTAAGCTCTCTTAATTCTGCTAGAGCCATATGATAATGGAAATAGGGCGAGTGTCAGTTTCCAAGTCAATGCAGAAATCTATATCTCTATATGGAGGCATACCAGGCAAATCAGTAGGAAACACTTCTTTAAATTCTGACACCATAGGAATAGACTCAATAGAGGGGGATTCGATCTCAACATCCCGAATATGGGCTAATTACTCCAAACAATCCTGCCCTACCAGTTCCCTAGCTTGAATGGAGGATATGATCTTAGATAGCTTAGGCTTGTACACCCCTTCCCACTCTAATCTTTCCCTACCGGGGATCTCTAGAGTTACCCACTTAGTATTACAATTAAGCCCGGTATATTAGGGGGATCACCAAGTCATGCCTAATATTATATCAAGTCAGTCATATCCAACATAACCAAATCAACCCAAGTGTGAAATCCATAAATACAACAGGACAAACACGATATACAAGGGTGACTATGACTGACTCTTCAACTAGGGTAGAAACATGGATGGGGGCATCAAGTATATCACAAACCACATCAAATCCCAAGACAATTGAACTGACACGTACGAATAAGTAGAGCCCATATCACACAAAACAATAGCCATCCGGGCACAGACAAGAGTAGCACTAGTGACCAATACATCACACCTCAAACTTGGTTTTTGCCCTAAAAAACATATAACTTGTAACACCCCATATTCTACGTGTACTAGTTCTATGTATATGACGCTTATAAATTGCCTTGTGGTATAGTTATGGTTTTGGTTTCCTATGCGACTAGTGACAATAAAATAGGTTTAAAGTTGTAATACCCCGTGCCTTCCAACACATATACCACAAAGTGAACTCAAAAACAATTTGAACTCGGGAAATGTGGTATTCGATGTAAAAGTCAAAGTGGTTAAGTGCGTATTAGTGCTACGGTCTTGTAAAGAAACTAAGATTGGGAAAATGGTGTAAAAATAAGTGAGGTGCTTTCTTGACTAAACTATGATAGTAGGTGATGCACCTACTTAGAATTAGTGGACTGAATTTTAAGTGAAAAGAGCAAGTAGGTGATGCACCTACTTAGAATAAGTGGACTGCATTTTAAGTGAAAAGAGCAAGTAGGTGATGCACCTACTTAGAATAAGTGGACTGCATTTTAAGTGAAAAGAGCAAGTAGGTGATGCACCTACTTAGAATAAGTGGACTGCATTTTAAGTGAAAAGAGCAAGTAGGTGATGCACCTACTTAGAATAAGTGGACTGCATTTTAAGTGAAAAGAGCAAGTAGGTGATGCACCTACTTAGAATAAGTGGACTGCATTTTAAGTGAAAAGAGCAAGTAGGTGATGCACCTACTTAGAATAAGTGGACTGCATTTTAAGTGAAAAGAGCAAGTAGGTGATGCACCTACTTAGAATAAGTGGACTGCATTTTAAGTGAAAAGAGCAAGTAGGTGATGCACCTACTTAGAATAAGTGGACTGCATTTTAAGTGAAAAGAGCAAGTAGGTGATGCACCTACTTAGAATAAGTGGACTGCATTTTAAGTGAAAAGAGCAAGTAGGTGATGCCCCTACTTAGAATAAGTGGACTGCATGTTTCTTTCTAGCAAGATAAATAATCTGAAAGGAAGACGGTTAACTCATTGTAATATCCAATGTTGTGCAGCAGGTATGTAAGGCTATTCGATTTCCTATTTCTTTGGCATGAATCCAACATTTGTATTACAAAGTAAGCTTTCTAAGTGCCCTTGGTAGTGATTCATCCATAGTTGCAGTTCCTGCTGCCTAGAGAATTAAAGTGAGTACTCTAATATGAGTTTATTACTAAATGTGTGTGCTTACTCTACCAAGTATTAGCATGCAAGGTTTAAACGTGTTTCATCGTCAAAGTACCCTTGGCACGTATTCCCCTTATATAAGTCAAAATGTACCCTTGGCACGTATTTCCCTTATATAAATCAAAATGATCTTAGATTACACATGGTACATATGTTTATATGTTGGATATACAATCTGCCCATCTCTTGCCAACTTGCTTCAATTGTCTATTCCATCATATATGTCATCTTTTCACATGTTCATATGTTCCTTTATTGGTTATTACTCCCATTGTGTTAGACTATAATGTTACCTCACAAGATCCCTACTTGCTCTATTGTACATTTTATATGTAATTACTTGGAATATGTATCCGTCCTTAAGTTGAATCTGTCCACATTCTCCCTTGGATCTACGTTCATGTATACCTTGTATTTGATATTAGTTAGTGAGTATTTGGCTATCATATAGAGTTCAAATCTCTTGGCTGAATGTAAAAATGTCTTCACTTGATATGTGCTTCAATTTGAGATGTCAAAATTCTCACTGAGTCATATAAGCTCCTGATTATTACGTTGGTGTCAAATTTGCTTCCCACGTCATTGTCATTATCGTAAGTCCATATTCGTATGTCTCTACTACTACTGGTCCATAGTCCAAATCTCAACAACGATTATGACCACCAAAACAACAATCTCAAAAGAGTTATGATCATCAAAAGAACAAATATCTAAAGAGTTATGAACATCAAAACAACAATCTACAAAGAATTAAAGAATACTAAGTGAAGTAATCTATATAATTATGGGTGGCAGCCCAGGGGAAAATGCCTAGCATGGGTCGATCCCAATTGGTATAGAAGGGTGGCAACTCAGGGGAGAAAGCCTAGCATGGGCCGATACCAATTGGTATAGAAGAGTGGCAGCTCAGGGGCGGAAGCCTAGCATGGGTCGATCCCAATTTGTGGAATTATGAGGACAGCATCCCAGGGGTTAAAATGCCTAGCATGGATCATCCTCTTCTACCACTTAACATACACGATTCCACAAGTATATCAAAGGTGGTCTCTAATCCTTATCTATTGGTATTTGGTTTGACTTGAACATTCATTTAACATACGGTTGTATTATGCCTTACATATTCAGTACATTCTTTCGTACTGACGTCCCTTATGGGGACATTGCATTTCATGCTGCAGGTACAAGTACTCAACTAATAGATCTCCCCAATAGAAGCACATGATACTCAGCGGTTACTGGTGTGCTCCAGGTTGATTCGGGGCTTTGCCGAGTCTTTACTATGCATATTTTCCTAGTTGTACAGTCATGGATTCCAATAGAGCTCTGTAGACATTGTAAAGCTATCATCTGTATTCATAGTTTCACTTGTTATATGTATCGGTTCAGCTAGTCGACATGTATTGTATACAAAACTTCTCATTAGTAAATCTATTTGCATAGTAGTTTACTTCATCATAGGTCACTTGTAAAGCATGTGTTCATATGGTACTTGTCCGCCTCACCTAGGGTTGGGGTGTGACATAACTGAGCCTTGTCATCTTGACGGGCAACCTCCTCGCCTGGCTACACTACTCCTCTGCCTAAATTACCATTTCCCCAGCCTCCACGGTTTCGCTAATTTCTTCCTTATATGCCCAGATTCTCCACAATTTTAACATACTTTATAACTTATATTCGATTGTTGAACACTGAATTAAATCGCAGGGGTTAGTTTGGGTACGATTCGAGTTTTGAAATTGTGACTAGGAAAAATAGGGGAGACATGGCTGAGATTTTGTCTCGCCCTGTCCCGCTCTTGTGGAAAAAATCCCGCCCTGGCGGCCTCGCCTTAGCGGGAAAAATCCCTCCCCAGTGGCCTCAACAGAAACAGAACCACTGTCAACAATTTCTAGGGTTCCTTTCTTTTCTATATTTCCCCTAGATCTCCCAGCTATAACTAGGCATTTAAGAAAATCCCTCAGCTAGAACAATCATTGTCTACCCCCCGGTCAACCCAACAAAGTATGCACTTTAGAATTCTTTTACATCATTTCCACACTACCACACACATATCCCCAGGATACACCCAGACTCTCAAACGGTTATCAGTTGGTCGCAACGCACGTCCAGATTTCTGGCTTACGAACCACATCATAATTTATCTAGACCCTTGCACCTAATCTCGTGATGATTTTCTTTTCACAACAAGTTTCACGACACTCAAGCAGTTACAACTTGCAGATAAGTTCAAATTCTTTAATTAGTTCATTCCATAGACTACCGTTACTGATCATCTATGCCTTATACGGCCCCTAAGGCCAGATACCAATTGGAACCTTCTCAGTTCCAATTAACTTGCCTGTATCCCTTCAGCTGGGACTACGGCGTCTAGTTCACTTCGTTGAGATACCAATTGGAATCGGGAGATACCAGTTGGGCTCAACTCATACCACAAGCAACAACAGTAGCAAGCGAGCCCCATAAAACTGCTAATTTCAGTCACATAACTTCGTCGAACCCAATTCTTAACTGCCTCAATCTCTAACTGATGGTAACCAGACTTTAAATCAATCTTAGAGAAAACCGATGCACCTTACAATTGGTCAAAAAGGTCATATATCCGAGGCAATGGATACTTGTTCTGAATGGTGACCCTATTCAACTGTCGGTAGTCTATACACATCCTCTCTTGCTAGCGATGGTGTTACTACTTTTGTTGCTCTAGTCTAGACCATAGAGTGAAGGAGAAAACATACCAATTTGAATCACCCAGATACCAATTGGATTCAAGTCATAGCACGAAGGAGTAGAAAGAAGTGAGTTTTTCCTAAAGTCCTATAGCCTCTCGAAAAAAGTACAGACGTCATCGTACCGTTCCGCAAGACTCTACTAGACTCATTTTGGTACAATGAGATCAACGAACCTAGGGCTCTGATACCAACTTTGTCATGACCCAGACCGTCGTGATTGACACCCACACTGACCCTACGGTGGGAGAACCATTACTTCAATCCAAACTAACAAATTTTATGAAAACTAAGGCATTTAAAGATACGGAAGCATGTTTAAATGACAATAAAAAATGGAGTCCCCATAAACTCCAAGGTTTTAAAAAACAACTAACCAAACTAATGCGGAATAACAACCCCTAGAACCTGAAAGTCATTGTACCAAAACTCTACTAACGACAAGTCTAAGAACAAGGGGTACAACCCCAAAACTAAAAAACACCTTAACAAATAGTCTGAGTCCGAAAAGAGTGGACTTAAACAAGGAAGATCTCAACCAGCTTAGAAGAACTGGCTCACCCTTGAATCCGATCGTGCTCAATAGTCACCTAGCCGAGGTCTATCAATAGCCACCTGAAGATGCCCTGTACTCAACAAAGAAAGATCAAGTGAAGTATTAGTACACAACCACACTGTACTGGTAGGATCACACGACTATCCCAATAAGGGAAACACATGAAAGTAACCACAACATTATAAAACAAGCATATACCGAACATATACAATATTAGTCATATCTTCAGGATCAATGTAGCATCCCACATTCTCAATAATACACGTTGGTTATCAATTTAGAGCAACATACAGTCTTTTAATAACAAATATCATTAGATATGAACGTAATCATCACAAGTAAATACACAACATATTTCAATGGTCCTCTCACAGACTCCAATTCAATGGTCCTCTCATGGAATCCTCAGCCAAACTGTTAGCATACCGGAACGTGGTACCCGATCCAATGTTTATGTCGAAATGTGGCAACCGATCCCATGTTTATGCTGAAACGTGGAAACTGATCCATATATATGCCAAAACGTGGCAACCGATCCCAGTTAGTGTGTCGGATCATGACACCCACCAATTCAACAAACCACATTCACAATCACAATGTATATTCTCACAATCATACAACAAGAGGTGATTCATGGAATACAATTATTCAATTATCCTCATTTACAACAAGTGTGATCACTAATGCAATACTCGCATACATACATGTATCATAATGAAGCAAGAACAAACGATTCACATACATACATGCATGATAATAAAGCAAAAACAAACATATATCACTGATGTTTGCGTAATCAAGACACAACTTCCGATGCAAGTCTCTACGATCATACAATAGTTTAGTAACCTAACCAAGGGTTGGGATCGTTCCCAAGGGAGTGGTTTTGAGAATTAATAGAAAAATAAAATTTAGTTCTAATCCGCTTGTTCTAAGTCTACAAACAACAATTTATATGCAAGGATCAATAATCAAAGGTCAAATTATCTGGATTATAACAAACCCAATAACCCTAGACCCCCAAGATCCTACTACCCAATTTAGGGATTTTTCTACCATAAATTCTAGATCAAAACCCTCCCCCATCGATAATGACCTACTAGATTACGTTCTACTGATAAAAAATGGATTCGGGGAGTTAAAAGCTTACCTTTAGCCTCAAGAATGGTGAAAAACTCTCAAGAACTCGTCTGACTTTTGATACAAGATTCATAGAATAATTGTGACTAAGCTAAACTTTAAGTCGTTCCTTAGCTCAAAAAGTCAAAAAGTCCATAATGAGGTCGTTTAGGGGTTTATTAACGACTTTAATTCGCATCGGGCCCGCCACAACGACCACCACCCCGCTACAGCGGCCCCGCCAAAGCAGAAAAACCCAGCTCCAAAGCAGAAAAACCCAGTGCCAAAGCAGCATTCTCGAGACAGAGAGTTATTTCAAAAATTCCAAAATTCCCATTTCACAACACACCTCTAACTCACGACGCTCAGTAAATACCCTTTACGCTAAGATCGATTCCGCGAGTTCTACTCGTCTGAATTCAATTCCGTAAAGTCGTACGGATTCCTTAACGAGTTATCTAACCACTCATGTAATCAAAATCATAAATGACTCACCCGATTTTTACCAGATTTCCCTACACCTTAAGGACTCTGATTTCGTCCAAATCTGGACTAGGCTAGGAAATTCCAAGTTACTACGAAAAAGTTTTCTAACCCCAATTCTTTCTCCATTGGTTTTTTCATAACGATGGAAATCAGGTCGTTACAATAGATACCAATTTACCCATCACTCGTCAACGAGTGATCAACTAGGAAAGTCTGATTAAAGTAAGGATAGAGTAGTATCTGAATCGTCGAATTACTGGGGATACTTGTATTGCATGCCTTTCTTACCGAATCTCATTATCCCCTAAGGTTTCACATCTCCAACCTCAAACCAACTAATTAAATACCTACACATCCTCCCTTACAATGCCTCAATGAAGTCATCTCAACACTCGAGTGATAAATATTGTTGTATGTAAACTTAACTACAACAAAAGAGATTACCAACAACCACCAAAGTTGATTGTACACACATCTACAACATGTTATCAAGGACCTTGACACAATCATCCGGGTGAATCCTTTAGCACTTAAGCATGATAAAATTCTAACTCAATACTCGCTACAATTAGCAGTGAACCTGAACCAACCAACACACACTCATAATACCTAAACAATCATAGTTCTTAACAATATCTCCATCCCACAACATAAATTCCCATGAGCTTAAGTTATAACAAATTTGATCTTTAGAA
>NW_006238975.1:1571642-1572233 GCF_000226075.1 Solanum tuberosum
AGCATAGCTAGTGAATCATACTCACAATACTAACAACCATCATAAACACTACGACCATTTACCTTATTTTAAACCAACACTTTTAAATGAAACCTTTCTTAGGTACTTTAACAATCAATAGTAGTAAACTTACGACTCAACCCAGGTGTAAGTCCTTTCAAATGCTCAATACTGGATACAATTGATCATTTCTCACCTTGCCAATTCATACCTTGACAAAATACATCACCACGAATGTAGACTCACAATGAAATATCTGAATTATAATTTCCACCATATAACACAATCCCTTTCTCTATCAACATTAGCTTGTACCTTAAAGATTTTTATGAATTCATGGATCTCTGTTTATCATTAATCGCATCTCCATCAATCTTACAATATATTTCGCTAAAATTTCAATCATACTCATTACTAAACTCAAAAACAAGAACCAAGCAATTATCATCACACTCGAGCTAATATTTGTACACTCCTTTCTCAAGTCCTTTCCAATAGTTTATAACAAAGCTGGTGGACCCGTGACACTATCACCATAGCCATAACAAAACGAATGAAATCACGCATCTCTGAACCCAATTATCTACCCCT
>NW_006238975.1:1574559-1593350 GCF_000226075.1 Solanum tuberosum
ACTATTCTTTCAAAAGGATTTTCTATTTTTATTTATTTTATTTTATTTTTTGCTGTTATTTTATGTTTTGTTGTTAAAACATATAAGTTTTTACATCTAGCTGTAAATATTTTACTTCCCGGGGCTAGTTCTATTCCTGACATTTTCCAATATAATACTAATGATTTATCTATATTTCTGTCATTTATTGCTACTGAGTAGTTAGCACTTATTATAAATTTGAATTTTTGGTATATGAGGTTACCTTTTACTGCACTTATTATACTTTTTTCTATAGGTTGTATGATTCTATCATCCGCTAAGTATATTTCTATGGGTGTATCTATTCCTTCTCTAAAACATGCTTTTATTAGTATTTCTGTTCCTCCTAAATGTACATATTTAATTGGATTTTTAGCCTTAATATCTTGTATTTCTTTATTTATTATTCGTTTGTTTATTATTGGTATTTTAGCCTTTTCTTTGGTGTATTTGCAATCTATGATATGTTCTCTTTGACTTACTACATAATATTCTTCTTTTTGTCGTTTAAACCAGTTTCTTATTGTTGGTATTTCGAATATTTTTTGTACGCTTAGGTCTAATTCTTTTCCTTTTATTTGTTCAAATATATTATTATCAAATATTATTTTTTGTTCTAAAGATTCTTTGTCTTGATGTTCTTCTTTAGTTATTATTTGTATATCAGTTTCAGTCATTTGTTATATTATAGAATTCATTGTCTGATTCTATTTCTATATCGTTATTTATTTCATTTTCTGATATTTCATATATGCTATCTTCACTTTCTAATTCATAATCTATGTATTCTATCTGCGTATATTTTTCATCGTTTATTATTATTTCTGATATTTGTTTTTTCTTTGGATTTTTAGGTAATTTACAATCTCTAGCTATATGTCCTAATTTTCCACAATTATAGCAAGTACATTCCGTTAGTTTTTCTTTTTGGTCTATATGGTCGTTTGGTTTCGTAGTTTTTTACATAGTATCTTCTTTTTGGTTTTTTATATTTATATTTTGATATGTATTTTTTATTATATTTCTTTCTATTTTTATAATACCTATCCGTACAACCAAATTGAGGTGCTGTTTTATTTTTGCAACATGCCAAGTTTTTTACTAAATATTTTTTCCATTTTTATTTCTTCTTTATGTTTTTCACATAGTTCTATAAACCATCGTTGCAAGAATTTCATTCTAACTCCTAAGGTATTCTGTTAATTATGCTTCATTCCAACTTTTTATTACTTTTGAATTAAAAAGTTCTGGTAATTTTGTAAAATATAATTTTCTTATTTCTTTACTTTCTCCTGTGCTATATGTTCCTTTATAATAGTATTCTCTAAATGCACATGTATATTCATCTATGTAACACATATTACATATTGCTAATTTTGTCATAAGATTCCGATTTATGATTTTTTCTTTATTTTGCTCTTCTACCTCTGTTGTCATATTGCTGAATTCATTTCTTATAGCTACTTCGTATTTATGTAATATTTTTCATAGTTGTAGTAGCTAATTCGCCATTAGATTTTTTATTACTTCTTAGAGTTTTTAAACTTTCATCTGATAAATTTTGTAGCCATAATTTTACCGTTCCTATAAGCGTTCTTTCTATATATACTGGTGTCTCTGTCATTACTATTTTGTTATCTATTAATTGTTTTGATATATATCCTATCCATAATTGGATTGTTTTATTTATATCTGTTACACAGTCTAAATCTAAAAAATTATGTTGTTCAGTTATTAGTTTAGGTGTCCATTTTTTATTCAATTTTTTATCCAATATAGTTTTTTCTCTATCATATTGTTCATAGTTTTCATTATAATATTTTGGATTTAAATTTTTTGGGTTTTTTACTCCTGATGTGCTAGGTTTTTCATCTATGTCTATGTCTCCTATATTTATTTCTAAATTCTTTATATTATCTATGTTTGCTAAAAGTTCCGTATATGTTTCGCTTGTTTCCGAATGTTGTTCTAGATCATCGTCGTTTATTTCATCAATTCTTATTTCAGGTAGATTATCTTGGTTATTTTCTTCTTTTTCTTCTAATTCATCTTCTAGTTGCAATTTTTCTTTAAATTTAATTATCTCATTTGTTAATTTTGTTTTTTGTTCTTTTTCTTTTTGTTTAATTTAATATATTTCTTTTAATATTACCAGCTCTTTTTCTAGTTCTATTGTTTTAGTATTTTTTACTTCTTCTAATTGTTGTACTTCCTTTTTTGTCTTGTTTTATTTTTTCGTATTTCCATTTTTCTTATCTATTTCTTCATTTTCTTTTGTTATTCTTATCATAGCAGTTAAACTATCTTCTAGTTTACCGTTTTTTTTTCTAACATTAAGTTTAAATTGTCACCTATTTTCTTATATCTTCTTCCTAGATTAGAAAAATATTATCTTTATTTTTAATCCGTCATAGTTTTCATATGTTTTTTCATCTATGGCATATTCTTACTTATTCATTTATAGATTGTGTTGAAGTTTATATTCTAAACTTTCTATTAGTATTTCTAGCTATAAAATAGTTTTTCTCTGTGCTATTATAGATTTTTTTACAAATTCCTGCGAATATGTTATTATTAAGTCTATTTTACCTATGTTCTAATTCTTGTCTTTTCGCTATAATTATTTCAGTAAGTTTTTCTTTATATTCGTTATTCTCGCTATTCATTTTATCTTTAAATATTGAATATATTTATATTCTATTTTAGATATACCGACGACTTGATCCTTTCCTTCAGGGCTCAGCACACTGGAACAAAAGGCGACGTAAGACCCTTCGACGACTCGCCTAGTGGACTCGGCGATACTTAGGCCTTCATTTCTTCGTTCTTTTTAGCCTTTTTGTTCCTTTTTGCGATGTAGTGTCCATGCTTTCCTTCAAACTTCAAATGCCTAAAACTTAAGGGTTTTCATCAGATTGAGATAAAATAAGCATTTGAGGACGTAATATCTATTAAAATATAGCCCTAAATGAGTCCAATTTGTGGACTCATCAACACCCCCAACTTAAACTTTTGCTTGTCCTCAAGTAAAACTCAAGTTCAGCAGTTCAACAAGGATGTGTCAAACAGTGCTACACAAGACTCAATTATGAATGTACACAACAAGACTCAATTTACTTATGCAAGGATCAATTGTGCACTCAAAGATTCAAGTTGTGACACACCATTCCCAAAGATTCTCAAGCTCGCAATACTTGCTTCAAATGCAAGTTCAAACTCAACAAAAGCCTTCAAATGCCCTCACACAAATGATGATTCCATTTTCACACGCAAAACTATAATCAGTTTAAAGTTCAGGAATTAGATACAATGCTCACACTCACAAAGATGAACACAATGCATGCTTTGACCCATAGGTTTGCTCGTATTTTCCAATCAACATTTGTTTCGACTTTCTCAAGCTCACAAAGGTCTTAACAAGGCTAGTAACGGGGCTGAGTACAAATGTATGGTCATTTAGGCTCAGTGACTTTTATCCTCATGAAATGTGGTGCTCTCAACATTTCCCTTCTTTTTCATTCATCATTTTCATTAGTGCATCATAGGTCATCCTATTATTCGCTTTCCATGGATTGTTCGGAACCCTATTTTTTTGGTACTTTATTCCACAACTTTTGTTTTTTATATATATTTTTTTCTTCTCTTTTTATTTTATTTTATATATATATGGAAGGGTTCCATTTTTCTCAACACCATGGGTTAAAGGATACTTTCCTTGCACTTCTTGACTTTCCCTTTTCTTTTTCACTACACCCTCAACTTAGGCTTTTGGCCTAAGTTGGCTATTCAATTAACCACAATTCAAGAGGATTATATCTAATTGATTAAGAAAGGTCTAGTTTTCATCAAGTTTCTTTGAAAGAAAGGTAAGGCTCAAAGGGTGTTCAAGAGAGAATCACACGCTCACAAGGTAGGTCACAAAAGAGGTATATGTCAAATTGGTTCATACTCTTCGAAGTTGCCTAAGATAATATCAAGAGAGAGTCTTACTTAGTCAACCGGACCAACAGGGAAAATTCTAGGTGTTGTCATGAATGGTTCTAGGTAAGCTTATCTCACAAGGCATTGACACTTAAGTCAAACAAGACTCCACACTTTCGCTAGTGTGCAACGGTAATCACAAGAGAATCGATTTGATAAATGGCTAATCACAACGAGATGCAAATAGTTCACATATTGTCTATGCAACTTCATTTGACCTCATTGTAGCCGTACATTCATGTTTGTTCGATTGTAAGCACTATTCAAGTCATCAGTATTGATCGAAATCGAGACTCAAATTTGCCAAGGAACAACCACATTCAACACACGAGCATATAAAGGGTGGCAAAAATGTGCGAAAAATTCAAAAAATTTTGGAACGGTTAAAATCATTTTGCAATTTAAAATAAAAGGAGCCACAAGCTCAAACATCCATAGAAAATCAATATTAACACAATTTTAAACAGAACAGCCCAAATGTATACATAAAACACAAACAAAAGTAGCACACAGAAGGTGTGGGCCTCACCCCACCACAAATAAAAACATTTGTCCTCATATACGAATAAAGTATCCAGCAAGTCAATTAAAGAAAGACAGAGAGTGAGGTAAGGAAAAATCATGTCTATGTAGTCTCTCCATATGTCGGGGTCTCAGTGCCTGATGTAGCAATCTGAATATGGGCATCAGTGCCCGGAGTAGCCTCAAGAGGAATAGCAGTGCCAGGTCTTCTAGGAGTTGTTGTGGATGTCTCAGTCAGTGGTATCTGGATCGTCGGCTGCACAACTATCCTCACAAGATCTGGCAAATCTCTGAATATGCTCTCTTCTCGGCTCTCTACCATCTACTCCTCAGGTGCTGCTAGTAGCTCCTCATCTGTCCCTGCATCTGAATCATCATCTGTTGTGCCACCCCTCTGCACATCTCCGATGGTAGCCAAAGGGATCCCCGAGGTCTCAAGAGCGTCCAGGTCGTCTGCCCTCTCTATTAATGAACCGAAGTCAGTAAACTTAGGATAGTTTACATCCTTCCTCAGATCTGCTACTTCGGCTTTTAAAGCCGAAACCTCAGAAGACTTCCATTGTCTACTTTCACAATCTGTGACGCTCAACGTCAAAGCATCAACAGAAGTCTGAAGCAGGGTGAGTGCAGCAAGTATGGCACTCTCGATCATCCCTGGAATGGACCTCTCGAGTCGGGCCACTCGTGTATCAGCTGATTAGACTAAATGCCCTATCTTCAGGATCATAGCCTGAGTAATCCTGGTAGGCTAGGAGGATGATGAAACACTTGGGACCTGCAAAGAAGAGAAAGGGGTGGATGTACCTAAAGGCTCAGAAGCTGGAGTAGGTGAAGATGATTTTGCTGGTAATGAGTCAACATTGACCTCTAGAGAAGTGTATACTGGAGCTGTTCTCCTCCTGTCAACCTCGACCTCAATACACTGGATATCGATGGCGGAAGATGGGGTGACCTCAACATCCCTCATATCACGAGGTACTCCAGCTCGCTGGCACAACTCAGTGACTCAAACTGGAAAAGGCAGAGACGTCAGCTTCTGTTTGGCTCTCATGGCCATCTCCTGTGAAATCAGCAGCCCCAGGTCAATCCGTCTCCTGGATATGATAGAATCAAGGCAAGCTGCCTTAGGATGACACAATATGGACTCGTTCTGGGATGGCATGACAGTGCTGCTGATGAAGCCAAACCAGAACCTGACAGCAATGTTCAAGTCCCTCTTCTCAATAGGACCCCCTGCATCCATCCACCTCGGGGTAGTGTCAGAAATCTTCAAAGCTAACCAACCCTTCAAATCATCTAGGGACTGAGCAATAGGTAACCCCTGATAAGGAAGTACCGAGTCCAGTGGTCTACCCAACACACTGTTAATATGATTGCTATGGCACTGAACCGTCTTGCCTCTGACCATGACCGACTTCACCGGTCTAAACTCATTTGCCATCTTATTATTCTTGGGCACCAACTCACCATAGGCTGTGTAAAATTCCCTAACCCAGGAAGGAATGTAAGGGCCTCGGGGTCTTGTGAACTGCTCGAACTCATGGTAGTGTAGGGTGTCCATAACATCGAGATATTTACCTTCAATGCCCTCTATATATAGAAGCTTTACTACTATGATAGTTTGTACCCCTTCACCTTTTAACCTGTTCATCAGTCTAGTTGGAGGAACGATAGGGAGTGCATGAGTCACTGGGGGTGCCTGAGTTGGCACTGCATCTGATTCAGGAGGAGCTGCAGCTGATGAAACTCTGGTGGGTGTGGGTTGAAGTCTATCTCGGAGACTATTCTATCGGTGAATCAAGGGTTGATCATCTTTAGGATCAGACCACTTAACTTGGGTCTCAATAGCTACTCCTTTCTTTGCTATATGTTTCTTCCTTTTGCCTTTGTCTCCCGATGGGAGTTCTTCTTTTCCTCCCTTTGGAGGATTTGAACCCCTTTCGTTTATATTAATGCCCTTTGCTGCTTTCTTGGGTGGCATGTTTTGATTTGTATGTACCATATCTGCAAAAGATTGGGAACAGTTTGGGGAAAAATCAAATACAAGTATATGCAATCTATTGCAGGAAGACTCGCCAAGTGGATCGGCGAGTTGCCGAAACTCTTCGGCGAGCTAACTCGGGCTCACCGAAAGGATTGACTTCAAATTATAGCAAGTTAGTGATGGGAAGGTCCTTTCGGCGAATCGCCGACTACTTTCGGTGAGCATGGGTTTGTCCGCCGAAAGTTACAGTGCATTAGGGGGTCAAAATAACATACAAAGGGAGATCAAGAGTACTTTCGGTGAGTCGCCGAGTGCTTTCGGCGACTCATGGATTCTCATCGAAAGTTACAGACTCAAACATCCAATTTGACACGATATTAAGGGCGAGATGGAGACATTGGGCGAACCTCCGAACGATTCGGCGAGCTCGACCCAGCTCGCCAAATGGCCCAACGTGCCCATTTTCAATCCAGTTGTGAATAGTTCCATTCAGATGCCACCTACTGCTTGGTTTATAATTGCATACTATAACCATAACAATTACTATGGTTCAATTCCAAATAAGTTGGGGACGGTATATGAAACCTAAGCAATAGTAATGAATATTCCTAGACAATGAGGAAAAATCTTTATAATACTAACAATTTTAGGGTCATTTTTAACATATACATGATACGACATACTATAATAAAAAAGAGATTGATGGAGCTTCGTAAGAAAGGAGCCGAAGGTCCTCCGTTAAAATGCAGTTAATTATGTTCTTATATGGATGTGATGTTCCACTTTACTTGGGAGTGTTGTTGTCTGAGGCTTTTTGGTCTCTTCTTTAACATCTGATATTGTTCTTTATAACTTCTTGTAATTTAAAAAAAATCGTTACTTCTATCATGACCCGAGCGTGGACGTGACTGACACTTGAGAACCATTGCTAGTCTCCAAGCGAACCCTCATCTTGGCTGACTACAAGCGGAAAACTAACTCAAGCAATAAAAGGCTTAAAACTGAATTAAATATGTTAACTCAAATACTCAACTCATAAAGTCTAAACCATACTTAATAGAAATACATATAGTTTGTAAAATAACTCAAAAGAAGGTAAATACTTAAAGACTCCTCAACTCTATCTATCTATGAGGCCTCTACTATTATAGAAAGTTATCAGGACACGACCTACGCCATCTCAAAACTACTAACTATAAGGTAATTGTGAAGTTCTCCAAAATATACGACGACTCACTAAAGCTAACTGGAATGTCAAATGATCTAAACGAAGCACCTATTGATGATCATAAACACTTATATCTGCATCCTTATAAGATACAGGTCGAATGACGTCAATACATTGAATGTACAAGCATTATAGGGGGAACTGAAACATAGCTAGCTGAACTGATAACATGGGAAAACAATACTTACCTCAACTCAACTCCAATATGAAAACAATAACAAAAGATAAAATGTTTAAATCTTCATAATAAACAGATACTAACTCAAGGATGTGTATAAAAATACAATAAACTCCAAACAATAGATATTAACTCAAAATGTATAAAAATACAATAACATACTCTTTACTCTTATTTGAGAGATTCTCTAAGCGACAACCATCACTATGAGCTATGTGATGATACAACGTTTCGTCCACACTGCCAGAACTATCCTGTACCTTGTCGGGGTATAGATCTCCTCAACTAAGTTGATCCACTAATCTGTTCCCGAAGACAATAAGAATTCATCTAAAAAGTATGATTCTTTTCCCATGTTGGCTACATAGTTTATGAGGAATGTGAGTTGTTTGAACTCATCCTCATATCGGTGTTCAATACTGCTCCCAATAATATATATAATAATTCTCAATGTATTAAAACTTTCTCTTTATCTGGTTTGAGATACTTGCTCAAACTATCCTCTTAAAAGAGGTAACTTCTCTGGAAATATCTTTGAACTCATAAAACAATTTTTAGAAATCAAAGTTTCTCTTTTCTCAGTGTAAAAATGATACATTTGGGAATACTTAGTTCCTTTAAACTTTACTCAAACATGCCTCTTAAAACTCTCCTCAAAAACTCAGTTTAAAACACAAAATTTGGCTTTAAAGGATTATCAAGACCTATAACACTAAATGGAGTTCATGTTAAAAAAATAGAAATGAACGAAGCAACTCAAAGGTCTCATTGACAATATAGGAACTTAATACTGAGAACTCAAGAACTCAGAACTCAGAACTCAATGATATTACTCATCTTAAGAATTACTTAATTCACAGGATTCATGCTAGAATATTGACATGAACGAATCAACTCAAGGACCTTAGTGCAATACTTAGCGCCCTTATACTCTTTTTCAATAATGAATACAACCCATCTTATTCTTATATTTATTTTCTCAAGACTTAGTTCAAATCTATAGTTCATTTCGAAAGACTTCTCAAAGTGACTCAGAATGGACCTATTAAACATTTCTATAAACTTCTCTTTAATTGGAAATGTAATTTAAGAGATATGATTAATGAAGAATTTAATATTTAATATTAAGAAGGGAGTGAAGACAAGATTGGAAAGAGTACACACGGGATGAAGAACAGAGGAGAAATGGGTTTGATGACCCATGCAGATTGCTGGCGTAGGGCGCTAGACCTTCAATTACTGAAGCTGCTTTGTGGCACATTGCAGGTGCAGGGCGCCAGCCCCCCTGGCTCCTTGGTGGAACATTTGCCTAGCCTCCCCCTCCCCGGCGCCTTTGTGGCGCATTTCCCCAGCCCAAGTCCAGAAAATCCGATGAATTTTCTTGTTCAATCCTAACTCATCCAGAATCGATTGGTTTCTCCCAAAATCTCTTTGTTTGACAATCCAACACTAACTCATCCTAATTATACTCAATGTCAACCACGAAACATCACTCATTCACAATACCCTCACCTCAAGAACTCAAAAACTTCCATTGTTAAAGAAATGAAGCTAAAACTCAAGAACTCTTCAAGAATCTTTACATAAACAATTTCATGGACAAATTAATGAAAGAATTACATGTTTGGCATGAGGATGAACAAATCCATCACTATGGAAAACCTCACACACTTGGAAAGAACAATGTTCTTGGAAAAAATCACGAATAATGAAGAACGCTTGAAACCCTAGCTTTCCTCCTCTTGAAATCTCGCTCTAATTTCTCCAAGTGTTTTGGAACGTGCCAAGTGATTTGGAATCTGATATAACCCTTTATTGGGTGAGGAAAAACGTGCTAGGCTTATAGGGAAAAAGGAAAAGACCAAAATACCCTTTCCTAAAATGGAGGAATTGCCTTAAATAGAGAGGCTTCACTCAAATGGGCACAACCTTTTACTGTGAGCTCAAAATTGAGCAAACTAGGCGGCGTTGGAAAGAGGACTCAAAGATCTTCAATTTGATAGCTTATGAGCCACCTAAATGTCTATGTGCTAAAATATATGGTTGATTTAAATTGACCTAAGTAAAATATCATAGGGAAACTCAATCGGAAAGAAAGTTTTCAACTCAACTTTATGCTAGGGGATTCTAGTGACCTTAACATCTAAGAAAATTTAGAATCACCCTGGACAAATCTTATTCACCAATAAAAAATAACTCGAATCTTAACTTAGTAAATTTTTGTATGTTAGAAGTACACCTCAATGACCGAGACCTACAGTTATAGAAAAATGAAGAAAATATGGGTTAGCACAAAATTGTACTAAGTATGATAGCCATGCATAAAATCCTTAAAACATACTAAAAGGGACATTTTAGTTGAAACCATACATTTTATCAAGTCTAAGAGTCATCATGCACATTTGTGAAGAAACATAAGTCAAACCATCTCATAAGCAACCCTAAGCTATACTTGTGCAATGTATATATAGGATCCCATAATCCTACCTAATGCTAAGTACCACTTTTGGATCACCAACATCATACATATCATACCTTGACCTCATCCATAGCCAACACTCATAGACAAGACAACATTCATGTTCATAGCTTGTAGTAAGTAAGGTCACCCTTAGCAACAATCCATATCATACATGCATAAATTCATAAGTCTTCATAGCATAGGAGAACCACACCACAACCACTCTTAAAGCCTACTTGTGCAATGCATAAATGGAGTCCCATACCTTTACTCATACTAAATAGAACTTCTTAAGAAGCCATAGTTATAGTTCATGTTCACATTCTTGTCATAGTTCATATTCTTGTCATGTAGGGAATTATAGCATTAACCGACATAGACCAAATAAGCTACATGGAATCCAGTGTGATGCCCCCACACCAAAAAAAGGTGTTCTACTTGCCTAAGGTAGAACTCATGTTTGTTAGCTTATGTGGATCCACTAGCTAAAGACCTATGTAGGCACATAGTTACGTGATAAGGAGATTGCTACTAGAAACCAGACTAACTGACGTAAAAGGTTTCCATCTCACGAGATAACTATTTTGGAAAGCCGGACTAACTGACGTAAAATCTTTCATCTCATTTTCATATCCACTCGGTGCTAAGCATGATTCCCTTTAAAATCATGTTAAGTCTTTACTTAAATTCATGGTCATGGTAGAATTCCTTAACACTCAAACCAACATGGTATCATGATAGCTCATAGATTCAATAGGTGAGAATAGCCTTTCAACCTTAGAATCATTACTATGTGAGTAAACCTTTTCACATCATGTTCATAGTGTGTTCATGAGAATAACCTTTCATTCAACACAACAAGATAATCATAGTCATAATTAATTCATGCATAATTATATGTAAGGGTATAGGGGAGAATGACCTTTCAATTAACACCAAAATTACACCATAGTCATAAAATCTTCATTCTCAACATAAATCTTGAAGCACATGCATAATTCTCATATTCATACATAATTCTCATAGTTCACCCTTCATGGACCATGAACCACATTCAACCCAACATCTAGAATTTATACATTAGATATGGGTAATAAAATAATTCAATCAATTCAATTAATATAAACAAAACCCATTTACATGCTTCTAAATTCAATCAACCTACATTGAGATCACAATTTAGCACTATAGGGAATCCATGGGTTCTTGGGGGAATTTCACCATAATTCAGCAATAAATCAACAATTGAATCATAACCCAACATAATTCAACCATGGAAAACGTTTTTAAAGAGAAACCATGTTATTCGAACAAAACCTAACTTTTAGGGAAATTGTAAGATTTGAAATCAAGTTTCGAAGGGGCTCGATGGGTGAAATCTACCAATGGATGAAAACAACCATACCTTGATGAATAATCTTCAACGAATTTGATGAAAAACCCTTGATTTCTTCAAACCCAAGCTTCAATTTTACTCTTCTTCTTCTTGGGTTTGTAGAGAGAGAAATATTGTGAGGAAGATGAACTTTTGATTTTGATCTAGTTCTTTGTGAAAATGATTTAGTTTGGGTGTTTATTGACTTAAAATACCTTATATAGTTATTTAAAAATAATATGAAATATAGCCATATTAATTGGACTAAAAAATAAAAATGACAAAATTGCCCCTCACCCAAGTGGACTGCCCACACGCCTAAGGTTAAGTCCACGAGGGGCTTCACGGACAGTGGACTGCTCCACGTGCTGTGGTCTGTCACGTGGACTTGTGGCTTTGGCTTGTTAAGATAAGGCATGGTCCACGAGGGCTCTTCACAGGCAATGGACTTGTCCATGTGCTGTGGTCCCTAACGTGAACTATGCCTCTTTCCCAAACGGCTAAGGCAAGCTTCATGAGGGGCCTTCACGGGTGGTGGGGTCCTCCACGTTCTGTGAACCCACACATGGACTTGCCCTTTCGCCTAAATGGCTAAGGCATTGGTCCACGAGAGCTGTCCAAGGGTGGTGAAGGCTTTCACGCCTCGTGAACCATCACGTGGACTGCCTCCTCACCTCAAGCAGCTAAGGCATTGGTAGACGAGGCCTTGCACGGCCAGTGAGGTCCTTCACGCTCCGTGAAGCCTCATGTGGACCATTCCCGTTGCCTATACGTCTAAGGTAAGGTTCAATGAGGGCTTCCACGGGCAGTGGAGTCTTCCACCTGCCGTGAAGCCTAGCGTGGACATATACTTAGCCAAATTTTGGGGGGATAATTTAGGGTCCTCCTCAAGGACCCTTGGTTGGTCCTTAGGGGAGGGGTCGTATCTCGATGTTTAGCCCCTAAAATCTTAATTCTAAGTATGGGGAGCCATTTTACAAGTCTGAACCACGCATCAAACTCAAATACTCATACGTAAGGCTCTAGTTTCACCTATTAATTTTTCGGGTGTTACATTATCTCCCCCTTGAGAAAATTCATCCTCGAATGATGATCTAGACACCTTACGAAATTAAAGACTCAAGACTAGCAGCCCAACATGCATGAGATATCAAAATAATGCACCACTTAATGGAGGAAACTTCAACTCCATGTTAACATGATCAATGCAATAAAAAGGAAATAAGAACCACATCTATCAACCCAATATGCATGAAATTCAATATTTCTCATGTTTATAGGAGGAACTACCTTCTCCAACAAAAGCATGCTCAACACAACATTATGGAGCCAATATGCCATCTCATAAAACATAATAAAGCATGTTCATCAATTAACCTCATGAAGTCAAATATGCAACATCATACTCAAATGCACAACAACATGAAGAATACAATTCATGAAAACAACTCATTCATCACTAAACATGAATTTTTCTCAAGAACATGCATAATCATAAGGAAATCATGGAAAACACATATATCACACATGACTCCCAAAACTAGGAACTCAAGAGGAACTACTTACCTCAAGTTTGAATAGGAGTAGAAGGAAAAATATGAGGATAGCGAGACTTCATATCGGCCTCGGCCTCCCATGTAGCACCCTCAACTAAATGATTCCTCCATAAAACCTTTATGGAAGCTACTTCCTTGTTTCTCAACCTTTTAACTTGTCGGTCTAAAATCTCTACTAGAATCTCTTCATAAGAAAGACTCTCATCAAATCCCAAACCTTCTAAAGAAATTATGGATACCGGATCTCCAATGCACTTCTTAAGCGTGGAAACATGAAACACCAGGTGAACTGGAGCCAACTCATTCAGTAAGTCTAACTCATACGCAACTTTCCCAACACATTTCAAGATTTTATATAATCCCACATACCGGGGACTAAGCTTCCCCTTTTTTCCAAACCTCATCACAGCTTTCATAGGTGAGATTTTTAAGTAGACCCAATCATTAACTTCAAATTCTAGATCCCTTCTTCTAACACCGGCATACGACTTTTGCTGACTTTGGGCCATCTTCAACCTCTCTCTAATGAGTCAAACTTTTTCAGTGGCCTCATAAACTATCTCGAGACCAATTAGAGCAATTTCACCTACTTCAAACCAACCAACCGCAGATCTACACCTCCTACCATACAATGCTTCAAAAGGAGCCATGGCAATACTTGAGTGGTAACTATTGTTGTAGGCAAACTCTATCAATGGTAGATGGTCATCCCAATTACCCGTGAAGTCTATAACACATTCTCTCAACATATCCTCTAAGGTTTGGATGGTACGTTCTGCTTGACCATCGGTTTAGGGATGAAAAACCGTGCTAAGTTTAACCTTAGTACCAAGCCCTTTTTGGAATGCCTTCCAAAAGTGTTACGTAAATTGAGTACCTCAATCCAAAATAATTGACAAAGGAACCCCACGTAACTTCACTATTTCCTTAATGTACAATTTGGCATAGTCTTTTGCTGAAAAGGAAACCATGACGGGAATAAAGTGGGCTGATTTTGTCATTCTATCAACAATGACCCAAATAGAATCATGTTGCCTTCGAGTATGAGGCAAACCCACAATAAAATCCATATTCACATCCTCCCATTTCCAAGTCGGGATACTATATCTCGGGACAAGCCTCCCGGCCTTTGGTGCTCGGCCTTAACTTGTTGACAATTCGGACACTTGGCCACAAAACCCACTATATCCTTCTTCATACCATTCCACCAATATACTTCCCGTAGATCACAGTACATCTTGGTGGCTCCCGAATGAATAGAATACCTAGAACCATGAGCCATTTATAGAATTTGCTCTTTCAAGCCATCAACATACGGAACACATAATTGACCTTGGTACCTAGGCACCCCATCTCCCCCTTGGGATAAAGCCTCAACGAACTTATTGAGCACCAACTCTTTCAATTCAATAATTATGGGATCAAGGTCTTGCTTTGCCTTAACATCCATCACAAAGGATGATTCGAACCCATTGTGAACCATGACTCCACCCTTAGGGGAATCCACTAGTTGGACACCTAATCGGGCCAACCTATGTACATCACGAGCCAAATCTTTCTTCCTATCCTCAATGTGAGTCACACTCCCCATAGATAATTGACTAAGCGAATCCGCTACCACATTAGCTTTGCCGGGGTAATAAAGGACGCTCATATCATAATCTTTTAAAAGTTCTAACCACCTTCTTTGTCGGAGGTTTAAGTCCCTTTGGATAAATACATATTGGAGACTCTTGTGATCGGTGAAAACATCCACATGGACCCCATACAAGTAATGTCTCCATATTTTCAAAGCAAATACTACCGCCGCTAATTCGAGATCATGAGTCGGGTAATTCTTTTCATGAACCTTGAGTTGCCTTAAAGCATAGGCAATCACTTTACCATGTTGCATAAACACACATCCCAAACCCACTCTAGAGGCGTCACAAAATACAATAAACCCATCGGTACCCTCCTGTGAGGTCATTACCGGAGCGGATGTAAGTCTTTCTTTCAACTCTTGGAAGCTTTTCTCACAAGCCTCCGACCACACAAACTTAGCTTTCTTTTGAGTCAAAGCCGTGAACAGAGAAGCAATGGAGGAAAAACCCTCAACAAACCTCCTATAGTAACCGGCCAAACCCATAAAACTTTTAATATCGGTAGGAGTTAGAGGTCTAGGACAACTCTTAAACGCATCCGTTTTCGTAGGATCTACCTCAATACCCCTGCTCGACACAATATGACCAAGGAAGGCTACAGACCTTAGCCAAAACTCACATTTACTAAACTTCGCATATAATTGGTGGTCTTTAAGGACTTGCAATAGAATCCTCAAATAAGTCATATGTTCATCTTCACTCCTTGAATATATCAAAATATAATCAATAAATATGATCACAAACATATCAAGGTAATGTCTAAACACTCTATTCATTAGGTCCATAAATGTCGCCGGGGCATTTGTCAACCCAAACGACATAACCACAAATTCATACTGACCATACCGAGTCCTAAAGGCCGTCTTGGGAATGTCAATCCCTCTCACCCTTAGTTGATCATAACCCGAATGAAGATCTATTTTGGAGAAATAATTAGCCTCTTGAAGTTGATAAAAAAAGTCATCAATTCTTGGAAGGGGATATTTATTTGTTATGGTCAGTTTGTTTAATTGACGATAGTCGATACACATTCTAAGAGATCCATCCTTCTTTCTAACAAACAATACTAGAGTACCCCATGGAGAGATACTCGGTTGGATAAAACCCTTGTCTAGCAAATCCTTTAGTTTCTCTTTCAAATTTTTCAACTCGACCGAAGCTATTCTATAAGGAGGAATGGATATAGGTTGCATATCCGGTAAAAGATCAATGCCAAAGTCTATTTCCCGCTCGGGAGGAATACCGGGCAATTCATTGGGAAAAACTTCCAGAAATTCATTCAATACCGGAATCGACTCTAGAGAAGGGGTTTCAGACTCAACATCCATAACCCTAACAATATGGTAAATACACCTCTTGGAGATCATTGACCTACATTTGAGGCAAGAAACAAATTGACCTCTAGGGATAGAATTTCCCTCTTTCCACTCTAAGATGGACTCATTTGGGAATTGAAACTTTACTACCCGAGTCCAACAATCAATAGAGGAATAACATGCATGCAACCAATCCATACCCAAAATCACATCAAAATCTAACATGTCTAACTCCACCAAATCCACCAAGGTAACTTTATGGGACAAACAAATAGGTCAACTCTTTTAGACTCTTTTTACCACCAGCGAGTCACCAATCGGGGTAGAAACCGAAAAAGGCTCTACTAACACTTCGGGGAGTATTTCAAATTTCATGGCCACAAAAGGTGTCACAAAGGACAAAGTGGCACCGGGATATAACAATGCATATACACAATAGAAAATACTTGTAACATACCCATCACCACATCCGGAGAGCTCTCTTTGTCACCTCGGGATTGAAGAGCATAAAAGCGGATTTTCTTGGGAGCATCGTAATTTGCACCGCTAGGAGGGACTTGCTTGCCCTCTCTTCCTTGATTCTTAAGCATGGGACAATCCCTCATCATATGACCACTCTTCCCACAACTATAGCAACCATCCGTGCCAACTAGGAACTTACCATCATGTTTCTTACCGCACTTGGAACAAGTAGGTCTCACCATAGAAGATCCACCACTATTTCCTCCTTGAGGCTTAGAGTTAGACACCCTATCTTTGTTGACCCTTGGAGCACTAGAGGAGCCTTGGTCGGAGAACCTTTTCTTGAACCTTGACCCTCAAATTTACCCTTGGAAGAATTCTCATCATTGGTCCTTGCTCTTTTTACTTCCCAATTCACTTGCTTGAGCTTTTGTTCCTCAATTTGTTCGGCATGGACCATGAGACGTGAAATATTCATACTTGGGATTAGCATTGCCGAACAACATTTATTGACTACCAAGTCGGATACCCCCATCACAAATTTGTTCATCTTGGCCCTCAAATCCGCTACTAAGGTTGGAGCATACTTGGACAATTGGGTGAATTTGAGGGGATACTCCTTCACACTCAAACCCCCTTGTCAAAGATTTATGAACTCTTACATTTTTCGTTCCCTCAACTCTAGGGGGAAGAACCTATCAAGAAAGACCGACTTGAACAATTCCCAATCTACCGGGCCCGCTCCTACGGGTCTCTCACCCTTCCATTGCTCATACCATACTTGAGACACATCCTTTAATTTATAAGCAGCTAATTCCGCCTTCTCTTGTGAAGACACTCCCATAGAATCAAGCACTTTTTACACTTCATCAATAAACCCTTGTGGATCTTCTTCTACCTTGGAGCCATAGAACATAGGAGGATTCATTCTAGTAAAATCCCTAATCCTTGAAGCGATTGTACTTACATTGGGATTCACATAAGTTCTTGTATCCCTATTGACTTGGGCCGTCATGACTTGGGTCTATATTTGGAGAGCCGACCTTATTTCCACATTTATCATAGCCCCCACATCAATAGAAGCTTAAGGAACTTGGTAATCAGAGCACAAGGTTTAGAATGATTCTAGGATGATGTCTCATAAACCACGACTAGTGGAGTCTCATTGATGAGTGTGAAGCACGCCACATTTATAAATGAGAGGCTATAAGATGTTTAGGAAATTTCACTTCTTTCATTATGTCATGACCCAGGGGTAAGATGTAACACCGCGTACTTGACCCCGAAGGGGTCTTATAAAGTCCCTTAGCACATCATAAACATAAGTAATAGAAATGATGCAAAATTAAAACTTTTTACAATCGAAGTCTTTTCATAAAACCAAATGGAAGTCTAGACATTGTCTCAATAAACCATCTAATACAATAGAATATCAATAAGGGTCACAACCCTTTACAACATAGTCTCAAAAGGAAATGTAAGAAGAAACTAGAAATGAACAACTTCCGTTCCCGAATCTTGAGGACTTACCAAAAACATGGGGAGAATCAATCCAAGCTTTTCACAAAGAGAGAAGTACACCTCAACGACCGGGACCTATACTTAGAGAAAAATGTAGCAAATATGGGTTAGCACAAAATTGTATTAAGTATGATAGCCATGCATAAAAATCCTTAAAATAAGCTAAAGGGACATTTTAGTTGAAACTAAGGCTGGCAACAGAATCGGGAGGTACCGGTACCGGTTCCGGTCCGTTACTGGTTCCGTCTCGGTTTCGGATAGTACCGGTTAGATCCGGCATTGTACCGGTCCGGGAGGGGTAACGGGACGGAAACTGGGATTTACCGGTCCGGTTAGTCCCGATTCCGTCCCGGTCCGGTCCAGTTCGGTCAGTTTTTTTTTTTTTCTTAATCTGAAATTTCAAATTATAGCCGTTGAGAGCCGTTGGGCAACGGGTTTTGGGCCCCACCAACGGCTCTTTCACCCCCATAACCCTCCTTTACACCTCCCTACCCCCAAATTTTTTTTTAATACCCCAAACTTCTTAAAACTACATTTTCATCC